>NW_027597849.1:0-63623 GCF_964194155.1 Cetorhinus maximus | reverse complement strand
GGTGGTGAGATGGAGAGGTGGAGAGGTGAGGAGGTGGAGAAGTGAGGAAGTGGAGAGGTGAGGAGGTGGAGAGTTGAAGAGGTAAGGAGGTGGAGAGTTGAGGAGGTGGAGAGTTGAGGAGGTGGAGAGGTGAGGAGGTGAGGAGGTGGAGAGCTGGAGAGGTGAGGAGGTGGAGATGTGGAGAGGTGGAGAGATGAGAAGGTGGAGAGGTGCAGAGGTGGAGAAGTGGAGAGGTGAAGAGGAGAGGAGGTGGAGAGGTGAGGAGGTGGAGAGGTGAGGAGGTGAGGAGGTGGAGAGGTGGAGAGGTGGCGAGGTAGGGAGGTGGAGAGGTGAGGAGGTGGAGAGGTGAGGAGGTGGAGAGGTGAGGAGGTGAGGAGGTGGAGAGGTGAGGAGGTGGAGAGGTGAGGAGGTGAGGAAGTGGAGAGGTGAGGAGGTGGAGAGGTGGAGAGGTGGAGAGGTGAGGAGGTGGAGAGGTGAGGAGATGGAGAGGTGAGGAGGTGAGGAGGTGGAGAAGTGGAGAGGTGGGGAGGTGGAGAGGTGGAGAGGTGAGGAGGTGAAGAGGTGGAGAGGTGGAGAGGTGAGGAGGTGAGGAGGTGAGCAGGTGGAGAGGTGAGGAAGTGGAGAGGTGAGGAGGTGGAGAGGTGGAGAGGTGAGGAGGTGGAGAGGTCAGGAGGTGAGGAGGTGGAGAGGTGAAGTGGTGAGGAGGTGAGGAGGTGAGGAGGTGAGGAGGTGGAGAGGTGGAGAGGTGGCGAGGTAGGTAGGTGGAGAGGTGAGGAGGTGGAGAGGTGAGGAGGTGGAGAGTTGAGGAGGTGGAGAGGTGAGGAGGTGGAGAAGTGAGGAGGTGAGGAGGTGGAGAGCTGGAGAGGTGAAGAGGTGGAGATGTGGAGAGGTGGAGAGATGAGGAGGTGGAGAGGTGGAGAGGTGGAGAGGTGAGGAGGTGGAGAGGTGGAGAGGTGGAGAGGTGAGGAGGTGGAGAGCTGGAGAGGTGGAGAGGTGGTGAAGTGGAGAGGTGAGGAGGTGAGGACGTGGAGAGGTGGAGAGGTGAGGAGGTATGGAGGTGGAGAGGTGGAGAGGTGGAGTGGTGAGAAGGTGAGGAGTTGGAGAGGTGAGGAGGTGGAGAGGTGAGGAGATGGAGAGGTGAGGAGGTGAGGAGGTGGAGAGGTGGAGAGGTGAGGAGGTGGAGAGGTAATTAGGTGAGGAGGTGGAGAGGTAAACAGGCCCAGAGGTGGTGAGGTGAGGAGGTGGAGAGGTGGGGAGGTGAGGAGGTGCAGCGGTGAGAAGGTGAGGAGGTGGTGAGGTGAGGAGATGAGGAGTTGGAGAGGTGAGGAGGTGAGGAAGTGGAGAGGTGGAGAGGTGAGGAGGTGGAGAGGTGAGTAGGTGAGGAGGTGAGGAGGTGAGGAGGTGGAGAGGTGTGGAGTTGGAGAGGTGAGGAGTTGGTGAGGTGGAGAGCTGAGGAGTTGAGGAGGTGTAGAGGTGGGGTGGTGGGAGGTGGAGAGGTGGAGAGGTCCTCAGGTTGGAGAGTTGGAGATGTGAGGAGGTGAGGAGGTGGAGATGTGGGGAGGTGAGGAGGTGGAGAGGTGGAGAGGTGAGGAGGTGAGGAGGTGGAGAGGTGGGGTGGTGAGGAGGTGGAGAGTTGAGGAGGTTAGGAGGTGAGGAGGTGGGGAGGTAGAGAGGTGGAGAGGTGGAGAGGTGAGGAGGTTGGAGAGATGAGGAGGTGAGGAGGTGGAGAGGTGAGGAGGTGGAGAGGTGGAGAGGTGAGGAGGTGAGGAGGTGGTGAGATGGAGAGGTGGAGAGGTGAGGAGGTGGAGAGGTGAGGAGGTGGAGAGGTGGAGAGGTGAGGAGGTGAGGAGGTGGAGAGGTGGTGAGATGGAGAGGTGGAGAGGTGAGGAGGTGGAGAAGTGAGGAAGTGGAGAGGTGAGGAGGTGGAGAGTTGGAGAGGTAAGGAGGTGGAGAGGTGAGGAGGTGGAGAGTTGAGGAGGTGGAGAGGTGAGGAGGTGAGGAGGTGGAGAGCTGGAGAGGTGAGGAGGTGGAGAGCTGGAGAGGTGAGGAGGTGGAGATGTGGAGAGGTGGAGAGATGAGGAGGTGGAGAGGTGGAGAAGTGGAGAGGTGAGGAGGTGGAGAGGTCAGGAGGTGAGGAGGTGGAGAGGTGTAGAGGTGAGGAGGTGAGGAGGTGGAGAGGTGGAGAGGTGGCGAGGTAGGGAGGTGGAGAGGTGAGGAGGTGGAGAGGTGAGGAGGTGGAGAGGTGAGGAGGTGGAGAGGTGGAGAGGTGAGGAGGTGGAGAGGTGAGGAGGTGAGGAAGTGGAGGTGTGAGGAGGTGGAGAGGTGGAGAGGTGAGGAGGTGGAGAGGTGAGGAGGTGAGGAAGTGGTGAGGTGAGGAGGTGGAGAGGTGGAGAGGTGGAGAGGTGAGGAGGTGAGGAGGTGAGCAGGTGGAGAGGTGAGGAGGTGGAGAGGTGAGGAGGTGGAGAGGTGAGGAGGTGGAGAGGTGGAGAGGTGAGGAGGTGGAGAGGTCAGGAGGTGAGGAGGTGGAGAGGTGGAGAGGTGAGGAGGTGAGGAGGTGAGGAGGTGGAGAGGTGGAGAGGTGGCGAGGTAGGGAGGTGGAGAGGTGAGGAGGTGGAGAGGTGAGGCGGTGGAGAGGTGAGGAGGTGGAGAGGTGGAGAGGTGGGGAGGTGGAGAGGTGGAGAGGTGGAGAGGTGAGGAGGTGGAGAGGTGGAGTGGTGGAGAGGTGAGCAGGTGGAGAGGTGAGGAGGTGGAGAGGTGAGGAGGTGGAGAGGTGAGGAGGTGAGGAAGTGGAGGTGTGAGGAGGTGGAGAGGTGGAGAGGTGAGGAGGTGGAGAGGTGAGGAGGTGAGGAAGTGGAGAGGTGAGGAGGTGGAGAGTTGGAGAGGTGGAGAGGTGACGAGGTGGAGAGGTGAGGAGATGGAGAGGTGAGGAGGTGAGGAGGTGGAGAGGTGAGGAGGTGAGGAGGTGGAGAGGTGGAGAGGTGGGGATGTGGAGAGGTGGAGAGGTGGAGAGGTGGTGAGGTGAGGAGGTGGAGAGGTGGAGAGGTGGAGAGGTGAGGAGGTGAGGAGGTGGAGAGGTGGAGAGGTGGCGAGGTAGGGAGGTGGAGGTGAGGAGGTGGAGAGGTGAGGCGGTGGAGAGGTGAGGAGGTGCGGAGGTGGAGAGGTGAGGAGGTGGAGAGGTGAGGAGGTGAGGAAGTGGAGAGTTGTGGAGGTGGAGAGGTGAGGAGGTGGAGAGGTGAGGAGGTGGAGAGGTGAGGAGGTGAGGAGGTGGAGAGGTGGAGAGGTGGAGAGGTCGGGAGGTGGAGAGGTGGAGAGGTGGAGAGGTGGAGAGGTGAGGAGGTGGAGAGGTGGAGTGGTGGAGAGGTGAGCAGGTGGAGAGGTGAGGAGGTGGAGAGGTGAGGAGGTGGAGAGGTGAGGAGGTGGAGAGGTGAACAGGCGTAGAGGTGGAGAGGTGAGGAGGTGGAGAGGTGGGGAGGTGCGGAGGTGGAGCGGTGAGTAGGTGAGGAGGTGGTGAGGTGAGGAGGTGAGGAGGTGGAGAGGTGAGGAGGTGAGGAAGAGGAGAGGTGGAGAGGTGAGGAGGTGGAGAGGTGAGTAGGTGAGGAGGTGGAGCGGTGATGAGGTGGAGAGGTGAGGAAGCGAGGAGGTGGAGAGGTGTGGAGTTGGTGAGGTGAGCAGTTGGAGAGCTGGAGAGCTGAGCAGTTGAGGAGGTGTAGCGGTGGGGAGGTGAGGAGGTGAGGAGGTGGAGAGGTGGTGAGATGGAGAGGTGGAGAGGTGAGGAGGTGGAGAGGTGAGGAGGTGGAGAGATGGAGAGGTGAGGAGGTGAGGAGGTGGAGAGGTGGTGAGATGGAGAGTTGGAGAGGTGAGCAGGTGGAGAAGTGAGGAAGTGGAGAGGTGAGGAGGTGGAGAGTTGGAGAGGTAAGGAGGTGGAGAGGTGAGGAGGTGGAGAGTTGAGGAGGTGGAGAGGTGAGGAGGTGAGTAGGTGGAGAGCTGGAGAGGTGAGGAGGTGGAGAGCTGGAGAGGTGAGGAGGTGGAGATGTGGAGAGGTGGAGAGATGAGGAGGTGGAGAGGTGGAGAAGTGGAGAGGTGAGGAGGTGGAGAGGTCAGGAGGTGAGGAGGTGGAGAGGTGGAGAGGTGAGGAGGTGAGGAGGTGGAGAGGTGGAGAGGTGGCGAGGTAGGGAGGTGGAGAGGTGAGGAGGTGGAGAGGTGAGGAGGTGGAGAGGTGAGGAGGTGGAGAGGTGGAGAGGTGAGGAGGTGGAGAGGTGAGGAGGTGAGGAAGTGGAGGTGTGAGGAGGTGGAGAGGTGGAGAGGTGCGGAGGTGGAGAGGTGAGGAGGTGAGGAAGTGGAGAGGTGAGGAGGTGGAGAGTTGGAGAGGTGGAGAGGTGAGGAGGTGAGGAGGTGGAGAGGTGAGGAGGTGAGGAGGTGGAGAGGTGGAGAGGTGGGGATGTGGAGAGGTGGAGAGGTGGAGAGGTGGTGAGGTGAGGAGGTGGAGAGGTGGAGAGGTGGAGAGGTGAGGAGGTGAGGAGGTGAGCAGGTGGAGAGGTGAGGAGGTGGAGAGGTGAGGAGGTGGAGAGGTGGAGAGGTGAGGAGGTGGAGAGGTCAGGAGGTGAGGAGGTGGAGAGGGGGAGAGGTGAGGAGGTGAGGAGGTGGAGAGGTGGAGAGGTGGCGAGGTAGGGAGGTGGAGAGGTGAGGAGGTGGAGAGGTGAGGAGGTGGAGAGGTGAGGAGGTGCGGAGGTGGAGAGGTGAGGAGGTGGAGAGGTGAGGAGGTGAGGAATTGGAGAGGTGTGGAGGTGGAGAGGTGAGGAGGTGGAGAGGTGAGGAGGTGGAGAGGTGAGGAGGTGGAGAGGTGAGGAGGTGAGGAGGTGGAGAGGTGGAGAGGTGGGGAGGTGGAGAGGTGGAGAGGTGGAGAGGTGAGGAGGTGGAGAGGTGGAGTGGTGGAGAGGTGAGCAGGTGGAGAGGTGAGGAGGTGGAGAGGTGAGGAGGTGGAGAGGTGAGGAGGTGGAGAGGTGAGGAGGTGGAGAGGTGAGGAGGTGGAGAGGTGAGGAGGTGGAGAGGTGAACAGGCGTAGAGGTGGAGAGGTGAGGAGGTGGAGAGGTGAGGAGGTGAGGAAGTGGAGAGGTGGAGAGGTGAGGAGGTGGAGAGGTGAGTAGGTGAGGAGTTGGAGCGGTGATGAGGTGCAGAGGTGAGGAAGCTAGGAGGTGGTAAGGTGAGGAGGTGGAGAGGTGAGGTGGTGGAGAGGTGAGGAGGTGAGGAGGTGGAGAGGTGTGGAGTTGGTGAGGTAAGCAGTTGGAGAGCTGGAGAGCTGAGCAGTTGAGGAGGTGTAGCGGTGGGGAGGTGAGGAGGTGGAGAGGTGGAGATGTCCTCAGGTTGGAGAGGTGGAGAGGTGGAGATGTGAGGAGATGAGGAGGTGGAGATGTGGGGTGGTGAGGAGGTGAGGAGGTGGAGAGTTGAGGAGGTTAGGAGGTGGAGAGGTGGGGTGGTGAGGAAGTGAGGAGGTGGAGAGTTGAGGAGGTTAGGAGGTGAGGAGGTGGGGAGGTAGAGAGGTGGAGAGGTGAGGTGGTTGGAGAGGTGTAGAGGTGACGAGGTGGAGAGGTGGTGAGATGGAGAGGTGGAGATGTGAGGAGGTGGAGAGGTGGAGAGGTAAGGAGGTGGAGAGGTGAGGAGGTGGAGAGTTGAGGAGGTGGGGAGGTGGAGAGGTGAGGTGGTGTAGGGTGGGGGGATTCCAGAGCTTGGGGCCTAAGCAACTGAAGGCATGGCCGCCACTGGTGGTGCGATTAGTTTTGTAATTTCAAACGATGTCTGCCTGTCTGTCTCTTTGGGAATATTCTACCCGAACCTGTCTGTCTGTTTAGGAATATCACAGCGCTAAGATGGCGACAGCTCCACAGGTCCTCTCACACACACAGTTAACGGTGGATGTGAAACTCACTGATCTCAACAGGACAGTCGCAGAACTTTCAAACCTGGTGAAAAACCAACTGGTGAAAAGCACATCACATGGCGCAGGAAACGGACGAATGGCAGGTAAATCCCCACTGACCCCCGCAGGTAAATCCCCACTGACCCCCGCAGGTAAATCCCCACTGACCCCCGCAGGTAAATCCCCACTGACCCATCGCAGGTAAATCCCCACTGACCCATCACAGGTAAATCCCCACTGACCCATCGCAGGTAAATCCCCACTGACCCCCGCAGGTAAATCCCCACTGACCCCCGCAGGTAAATCCCCACTGACCCATCGCAGGTAAATCCCCACTGACCCCCGCAGGTAAATCCCCACTGACCCATCGCAGGTAAATCCCCACTGACCCATCACAGGTAAATCCCCACTGACCCATCGCAGGTAAATCCCCACTGACCCATCGCAGGTAAATCCCCACTGACCCATCGCAGGTAAATCCCCACTGACCCCCGCAGGTAAATCCCCACTGACCCATCGCAGGTAAATCCCCACTGACCCATCGCAGGTAAATCCCCACTGACCCATCGCAGGTAAATCCCCACTGACCCCCGCAGGTAAATCCCCACTGACCCATCGCAGGTAAATCCCCACTGACCCATCGCAGGTAAATCCCCACTGACCCACTCCAGGTAAATCCCCACTCACCCATCGCAGGTAAATCCCCACTCACCCATCGCAGGTAAATCCCCACTGACCCATCGCAGGTAAATCCCCACTGACCCATCGCAGGTAAATCCCCACTGACCCATCGCAGGTAAATCCCCACTGACCCATCGCAGGTAAATCCCCACTGACCCATCGCAGGTAAATCCCCACTGACCCATCGCAGGTAAATCCCCACTGACCACCGCAGGTAAATCCCCACTGACCCATCGCAGGTAAATCCCCACTGAGCCCCGCAGGTAAATCCCCACTGACCCATCGCAGGTAAATCCCCACTAACCCCCGCAGGTAAATCCCCACTGACCCCCGCAGGTAAATCCCCACTGACCCCCGCAGGTAAATCCCCACTGACCCATCGCAGGTAAATCCCCACTGAACCATCGCAGGTAAATTCCCACTGACCACCGCAGGTAAATCCCCACTGACCACCGCAGGTAAATCCCCACTCACCCATCGCAGGTAAATCCCCACTGACCCATCACAGGTAAATCCCCACTCACCCATCACAGGTAAATCCCCACTTACCCATCACAGGTAAATCCCCACTGACCCATCGCAGGTAAATCCCCACTGACCCACTCCAGGTAAATCCCCACTGACCCATCGCAGGTAAATCCCCACTCACCCATCGCAGGTAAAACCCCACTCACCCATCACAGGTAAATCCCCACTGACCCATCGCAGGTAAATCCCCACTGACCCACCGCAGGTAAATCCCCAATGACCCATCACAGGTAAATCCCCACTCACCCACTGCAGGTAAATCCCCACTGACCCATCACAGATAAAGCCCCACTCACCCACCGCAGGTAAATCCCCACTGAGCCGTTGCAAATAAATCCCCACTGACCCATCACAGGTAAATCCCCACTGAGCCATTGCAGATAAATCCCCACTATCCCATCACAGGTAATTCCCCACTGAGCCATTGCAGATAAATCCCCACTGACCCATCACAGGTAAATCCCCACTCACCCACCGCAGGTAAATCCCCACTGACCCACCGCAAGTAAATCCCCACTCACCCATCACAGATAAATCCCCACTGACCCATCGCAGGTAAATCTGCACTGACCCCCGCAGGTAAATCCCCACTGACCCATCACAGGTAAATCCCCACTGACCCATCACAGATAAATACCCACTCACCCATCACACGTAAATCCCCACTCACCCATCACAGGTACATCCCCACTCACCCATCACAGGTAAATCCACACTGACCCATCGCAGATAAATCCCCACTGACCCATCACAGGTAAATCCCCACTGACCCATCACAGGTAAATCCCCACTAACCCCCGCAGGTAAATCCCCACTCACCCATCGCAGGTAAATCCCCACTGACCCATCACAGGTAAATCCCCACTGACCCATCACAGGTAAATCCCCACTAACCCCCGCAGGTAAATCCCCACTGACCCCCGCAGGTAAATCCCCACTGAACCATCGCAGGTAAATTCCCACTGACCACCGCAGGTAAATCCCCACTGACCACCGCAGGTAAATCCCCACTGACCCATCACAGGTAAATCCCCACTGACCCACCGCAGGTAAATCCCCACTCACCCATCACAGGTAAATCCCCACTGACCCATCGCAGGTAAATCCCCACTGACCCACTCCAGGTAAATCCCCACTCACCCATCGCAGGTAAAACCCCACTGACCCACTGCAGATAAATCCCCACTGACCCATCGCAGGTAAATCCCCACTGACCCACCGCAGGTAAATCCCCAATGACCCATCACAGGTAAATCCCCACTCACCCACTGCAGGTAAATCCCCACTGACCCATCACAGGTAAATCCCCACTGAGCCATTGCAGATAAATCCCCACTGACCCATCACAGGTAAATCCCCACTCACCCACCGCAGGTAAATCCCCACTGACCCACCGCAAGTAAATCCCCACTCACCCATCTCAGATAAATCCCCACTGACCCATCGCAGGTAAATCTGCACTGACCCACCGCAGGTAAATCCCCACTGACCCCCGCAGGTAAATCCCCACTCACCCATCACAGGTAAATCCCCACTCACCCATCACAGATGAATCCCCACTCACCCATCACAGGTAAATCCCCACTCACCCATCACAGGTAAATCCCCACTCACCCATCACAGGTAAATCTCCACTCACCCATCACAGGTAAATCCCCACTCACCCATCGTGGGTAAATCCCCACTCACCCATCACGGGTAAATCCCCACTGACCCATCACAGGTAAATCCCCACTCACCCATCGTGGGTAAATCCCCACTGACCCACCACAGGTAAATCCCCACTCACCCATCACGGGTAAATCCCCACTCACCCATCACAGGTAAATCCCCACTCACCCATCACGGGTAAATCCCCACTGACCCATCACAGGTAAATCCCCACTGACCCATCGCGGGTAAATCCCAGGGAAGTTTGGGGTGTGTGTTGAGCAGAAATGGAATGCCACTACCAGTGAAGCTTTGCGCAGGTAGTAGTAACTGACTGGTTTATGAGGCCACTTCAGAGGGCGGCTTAGAGTCAAGCAAGTCGGTGTGGGTCTGGAGTCACATATAGACATAGCCTGGATAAAGACAGCAGATTTACTTCCCTGAGGGACATTAGTGAACCAGGCGAGTTTTTTCTGACAATCCATCAGCTGCTCGGTCACTTCTACTGAGAACAGCTTTTTATTTCCAGGTTTTTTGAAATTGAATTCAAATTCTCAAAGTGCCTATGTTGGAAAATTCAGCTTATCCTCAGCTTTACTTGTTCACTTATTAATTTAATTACTATCCCAATTATTAGTCAAATTACTAATCCAATTTCTAGTTTAGGAAAAGAATTAGTAATTACTGTACCCTGATCTGAATCCAGCACTCCATATTGTCTCCTCCACAATGATGGTTAAAACTGATCGACTTTAGTTTGAAGTCCAGGATTGCTCAGTGCCTGATCCTGGAGTCCAGCTGACCACTTGTAATGACTGCTTTCTGTCTCCACTTTCCACAGATGACCAGATGGAGGCCTCCTGGCCTCTGTTGGAGTTACCAGCACAATGCATGTCAGGGCCACCCGAGCAGACAGCGTGTCAGACATTCCTACAGTGTATGTATCATCCTCACTATATCTCAGTACCACTCAAACACAGGCCTCACACAACACCGCCAGGGTGGCCTAATTGGGGTCCCACTGACTCTGCAGCAGGGTCCCCTGTGATAGCTCACTATCCACGGACTCCCTGCTGCCCTTTGGGAAAGGTTAGTGTGTCAGGATAGATGGAGTTGGGATCAGTCATGATCTGATAGAATGGAAGAACATGCTCAAAGGGCCGAATGGCCTCACCCTGTGCCCATGATCCTAATGCTACCACTGAACCACTTCCCAGTACAAACCAGTTACAACCAGAGCTTTATTATCAGAGCTGCTTTCAAAGAGGACGTCTGACTGTCAGGACTAAGGGGAGTCAGAGTGTGCCTGAGCTACATCACATCCTGTCTGTTACTAATCTCTGTATTTCATCTTAGTGAGACTTTGATTCCTGGATTAATCATTATACTTGTGGCCCACGTGGGTCATTTATTCTTGGCAGGTCAGGTATCCCTCCGAGCAACCTCGGCATCAATGACATTAAGACTGGGGTTTTATAATCTAAAATAATCAGACAGGGGTCAGAGGCTTCGAGGAGAAATATTTATTACCTTTGATAATGTTCTTCCATTGGGGACAACATGGATTCTGCTCCCAGTGGGTCCTGCACCATCTTCCTGATATTAGCCAATTACGATTCTGAGCTCAGTCTAATTAAAGACTGTGGGCAGGTTCCTAAGGCCCAATCAGATTCGTCCTTGAGCTCTGGAAAGATGGCTGCCCCATTGGGATTGGTGGGCACAGTTCAGGCAGAAAGGAGACCATGAGGCTGCCTCAAAATGGAGGCCCCGCATCCAAATCAGTATTGATAAGGGCTGAAGCCAGTAGGCTCCTCCAAGCAGAGGGAAAACCCCTCCCCAGGGATTGTTTGGGCCATGAATACAGCCTCCCTGCCCTTGACCCTGTCACTGGGTCAGGGAACCTCCGGTTCCAGCCTTCCACTGGGAAACCATCTCCACGGAATTGGTGGGCTTGACCCTTGGCTGGAGGCCACTCGGGAGTTGGGGATATCCCAGTGGAGTCCTCCCCATTCCCCTCACTAGTTTTCTAATGGTTATCTGGCACTGCCAGCTGGGCGGCTGCTTCTGGCATTCAGCTGCCACCAGCAAGGTCACCTAGAGGCAGGAGGGGGTCCGCCCGCCAGAGCAACACCATTAACCACATCTTTTCTCCCAGTCCCCCCTTCAACCCCACCCCCCTCTGTGGGATGGGGAAGATTCTGCTCAAATTGTGGGCTTGTCAGATCTGAGCCGAGTGGTCTCATTCCCATGGATCGTGCCACCGGGTCACATGACGATGACCATTATTCACAATGTTTATCGGGAAGATGTTGGGCCTTTACAATTCTCCACAACAACGAGAGGTGGAACCAGTTAGAGATGCTGTACTAACGTTGTGTTTTACAGATAGCGAAACACCGTGCCAATGCGCATTGACGGCTGCACAACATAAGGATTACACACCTGCTACCATTCACAAGACCAGTCCACAGCTACCTCACTGTAAGTACCAGCATCTCATACATTGCACTGAGTCACCATCTGCCCTTAACCACTCACCCCCTGTCCTTTCTCCTCCAGTCTTCCTGTTATTAGTTAGAATAGGGCTGTGGGTCAGGAGTCAAGGAATCAGGGGTTCGGGGTCATGGGTCAAGGCTGGGATATAGGCTACCTGGGGACTAGGAACATTTAATGTAGGGATGGGGACCCTCAGCTTCCTCCTCTCCCCTCCCTCTTCACACTCCCTCCCCTCCCTCTTCACGCTCCCTCCCCTCCCTCTTCACGCTCCCTCCCCTCCCTCTTCACGCTCCCTCCCCTCCCTCTTCACGCTCCCTCCCCTCCCTCTTCATGCTCCCTCCCCTCCCTCTTCACACTTCTCAGCGTTAATTTGGATCTGCTGTGTGTCTACTCATTTCACAAAACTGCATATGGTGCCCAGAAGCTGCTACCCCCTCATTGCCTCCATATCTACATTTCACATCATCTGCATTCTTTGAAATTATGCCCCATGTCCTAAAATCCAGGTCACTAAAATATATATCAAAAAGAGAAGTGGTCCCCAACCTGACAGTGTTCTGGTGAATTATATAACTAGGGCGGGAGAGAGAACTTTAAACTAAATAGTGGGGGGAAGAGATCTAGTGAGAGGAGGTGAAGTAAAGGAAAATACCAGAGTGATACAGCAGGGCAGCAGCTTGGGCAATGAGTACCGGAGCAGACAGCAAGAGACAGATTTCCAGTTGTAAGAGTGCAACAGCAGATAAGGCCAGAGATTGAAAAAATGGTTTACAAGAAACCGAGATTAAGGCCCTGTATCTGAAAGCTCATGGTATTTGTAACAAAAGGGATGAATGATTAGCACAGACAGTGATAAATATGAATAACCTAATAGGCATCGCAGAGACAGGGCTGAATTTCCCCGAATTGCACTAAGTGCGGTTACAGGTGGGTGAAATGGAGACCTACTCACTGATGAATATGGCGGGTTTTCACGCTGTATCTTCCCGAATTCGCCTCATTATATATTCACTGGCGTGAAACACCCTGTTTCCATGGCGAGCGGGTTCTCATTCTCCTCTCGCCATCACCCCGCTGTTGCGTCACGCCAGCTGCCATCTTTAACCACTAGCAAGTGCTCAACACCACCAGCTCAGCACCGCTGCCCGGGAGACATGGCCAGCAAAGGGAAAAAGACTGCAACCCCCGCTTCAACAATGAGTCCCTCGAACGACTGCTGGATGCCGTGGAGGCTGCCGGGATGTGCTCTACCCCCGCTCTGTCCGCAGGATGGGCAGCAATGTCACCAACCTGGCTTGGGAGGCGGTGGTCAGCGCGAGCGCCCTGCAGAGGAGGACAGCCACCCAGTGCGGCAAGATGATGAATGATCTCCCCTGTTCCACCAGGGTAAGTCACTCTTTTCGTCACTCTGAACTCACACACTCACAAACCCATCACACACCCACAGGGCCCTCACTCACTGCCAGTGCGAAGGAACATCACCCTTCACTCTCACACACACCACCATTGTCCTCATCCCGTCCATGGGACCACTCACCACCCACACAGGCCAGGCATACTTATCATCTGACCTGGCAGACATCCTGATACACTCTCCCCATCTCTATCCATGCAGGACAAACTGGCTCACAACAGGAGGGAAAGATCACAGACAGATGGAGGGATGCCGGAGATCAAAGTTCTGACAGAATTCAAAAACAGCCATCCAGCTGGCCGGCGATGACCGGGACCAGTCCTGTGCTGACGGTGAGGTTGGCGCTGCTCTACCAGGTGAGGATCCAGCAGTGCAACATCCATCAGACAACCAGGCTGTGAGTGATGTGTCCTGTTTCACAGGCCACTGCCAGGCACTAATTCTCTCCCCTTGCTTTCACAGGCACATCTGGGAAACAGCCGACAGAGTCCATGACCCAGGGCTTCCAATCAAACCCCGAAGAAACCTCCAAAGGGGAATCTGAAGGCACCCTCCTCGAAGTCCCGACACTGCCTCACCCACACCCTCCACCAGCGCAGAGACACACACCTCGGTGGGACCCAGCTTTAGAGTAGCCTCGGGATCACAATCTGATCAGCACGTCACAATGTCTGGTCCACAGCAGGCAGCGGCAGGGATTTCCCAGGTCCCCGGCACTCGAAGGAGCTGCTGGAGGCCAGAACGTTGCTGAGTCCAAGTCAGATGAGGAGCCTCTGGACTCGGTCATGTCACAGTTGCTGGAGCTGCAAAGGCAAGCTCGGGAACATCAGGAAGTCCGCTGCACTCCTCAGGTTGCAAGGCACGATGGAGGAGTCCGTCCGGCTTCAGGCTGAGGTGATAGCGCCAGCATGCCAACGCACCGAGGTCAACACTGGTAGGATGGCGGCTGCCATGGAGACCTTGGTCCAGGACGTCGCTGCTGCACTGCTGCACGGGCTGAACTCCATCGCTGAAGCTGTAGTTGGCCTGTAACAGTATGTACACGAGAGGGGTGCTGGGCAGCTCGATCTCACTCCAGCCTCCCCTTCTCCTCAAGGAGTCAGCCGGGTCCCTCGGGCACCCATAGGGAGGAGGATCAGCAGGTCCACACTCCGGGGCCATCCACCCAGGTGACTCCGGGAGTGTCCGGCCCATCCGAATCCCCTCTTCCTGTGACCTCAGCAGCTCCAGCTCCACAGGCTGAGGAGGGTGTCACTGCCACACAGCAGGACCCCGAAAGCAGGCCGGGGCTCTCCAGGTCTCGGCCCTCCAGAGGACGCCCGCCAAAGTCATCACAGACAGGGCGTCACAGTCAGCAGGCTGCCTCCACCTCCACTGTGGATGTCCGGGGAGCACCAAGACGTAGCGGCAGGGTTATGACAGTTAAGGAGATTAGTTGCACAGCCTGGGCATGGGTGTTAATCACTTGTATGTACGATTCACTATTGTCAGTAAACTCTCAAGAATGTCTCCCTGCCTATGGATCCTTGTTCTGATGAGCAGTGTTCGTGTCACTCAGATGTGAAACCTTTCTGCACAGGATAAAGGCAGGTGTCTCAGTCCAGGGCCTCTTCCCTGTGTCTGTGCAGCCTTCAGACCAAAGTGATGGTCCAGCCTCACACTCCATTGACACGTCACTGATGCCTACACCTCGGCGGTGCTGGTCATTGCTGCCAGAATGTAGTGGGCAGGCGCCACAGAGTTCTCTCATTCTCTCTGTGTGCTCTCAGCACCTTTAAGAAGGGGCTGGCCCCCATCTCTTCAGCATCCGTGACCAGTGACACTGTGCTCCTGAAGGGCTCAGGTGCTGAAGGCAGCCAAATCAACAGGTGCTTCTAAAGTTTAAAGGCTGCGTCTCTATGATATCACCCTGATCATGGAGTGCAAGCAAGCTGCCCTCATCCAGACAGGAGTCGGACATTCTGAGAGGTTTTGTGAAGATCTATGGAGTGTCCGCGCTGTATGTTGTCATCATCCTCCTGCGATCGAGCGACTATTAGGGCCTCCACTGTGTCTCCATGACAGGAGCATTATCACAGGGGGTATTGGTGCTGAGATAAGCCAGACTGGAGTCAAACGTTCACAACTGCGATGTGAGGGACTATGGGGTCACCTCATTACATTTCATCATCCTCCACAAATCTGGCAGCTATGAGGGCCTCCCGAGCGCGCCTGCCTCATCTGGTCAGTGCGAGAGCCTCATCCCCATCATCATCACCACCGAGGACCCCCTCACCCTCGTCCCCGTCGCGTCCTCCACATTGGAGGAGACCTCCAGCTCCTCCATCTCCTCCTCAGCCGGCTCCTCTCCCCATTGCAGTGTCAGGTTGTAAAGGGCGCAGCAGACGATGTGTGACACCCTCTGTGGACTGTATTGCAGGGCTCCACCAGACCGGTCCAGGCACCACATCCGCACCTTCAGCATCCCGATGGTTTGCTCCACCAAGTTGTGAGCTGCAGTATAAGCCTCATTATAGTGTCGCTCTGCTGCAGTCTGAGGCCACCACACGGGTGTCATCAGCCACGTCCTCTGCGGGTAGCCCTTGTCCCCGAGGAGCCAATTCTGCAGCTTCTGTGGACCCTGGAAGACTCCAGGGATCTGTGACCAACTGAGAATGTAGGCGTCATGCACACTCGCTGGAAACCGTGCGCTCACCTACAGGATGTGTTTCTGGTGGTCGCACACCAGCTACATGTTCAGTGAGTGGAAGCCCCTGCGGTTGATGAAGTCACCGAGTGTAGCGATGGAGATCTGAGCGCCACATGGGTGCAGTCGATCACACCCTGCACCTATGGGAATCCCGAGATCTGGGCAAATCCAATGGCCCTTGCATCCTGACTGTCCCAGTCCTGGGAGAAATGCACAAAGTTGAGTGCCATGGAGAAGATGGCATCCATGACCTCATGGATACATCTGTGGATGGCAGATTGTGAAATCCCACAGGGGTCACCTGCGGAGCCCTGAAAGGAGCCACTGGCATAGAAATTGAGCACTGTGGTCACTTCCACAGCCACTGGCAGTGGATGCCCTCCATGTCCCCTTGGCGCAAAGTCCTGCAGTAAGTGGCAGACATGAGCAACCAGGTCCCTAGATATGCGCAGTCGTCGGCGACACTGGTTCTTGGTCATCTGCGTGATTGACAGATGGCATAGACCCTGGGTGTCGCTAGGATTCGACCAGCCACGGCTCGCTGTTGCTCCTGGGCAATGTGTGTGGGAGCCCCAGCAGCCCCTTCCTCCTGAGGTTGCTGCTCCTGCCTTTTGCACAGCAAGGAGCCTCAGTTGCTCTCTCCTCCATCTTCTACAGTCTCTGTAAGCCATCAGGTATACAGCTAGGTCACCAGGCTCCATGCTCCTGATGTGGCCCTCCTGTGGCATGGAAGAAAGAGAGAGACCCATGGTTAGCATGGGTGAACTTAGCACTTTTCCTGGCCTGTGTGATGGCCACTTAACGCTTCCCAGAGAATGCTGGCCACTTCTTGGATGGCCGCAGATGATTGCGCTGTATGGCTGCCCTGTCAGACTGCAACATGGGGGAGACAGCTCCAAACCAGGATGCTGAGATTGCAAAGGGGCTGTGAACACCTCCAGCAGTGACTGCTCCATGGCCAGCATTGTCGAGGAGATTGTACAACGTGTGCAGCCCAACTGCACCGCGGTCCAATGAAGTGGCCATGGACTCACAGTCTGGGCCGGGGTGGGGGGCTGGGGCGTTGGGGTGGGGGTAAGGTCTGGAGCGCTTGGTGGCCCTTTGGTGCCTCTGCATTGCGTGCATGGGCAGGCAGGCTGGGAGCCTGACCCCAGTCATATCACTGCAGCTGTGCCTGAACTGTCTCAGTTGCAGAGGTTTATACAGGTGTCCCTACTGCGTGGCCACTTCCCTCGCCTACCCTACCACTTACCTCGATTGCCTGTGTGTGGATGCAGTGCCAGGGCGGCACTTGACCCCCCCCCGCCCCCTTAGCAGTCGCCTCTGAGGCTGGTGAGCACTTGCCCCCAGGCACCTGCCCTCCACCTTTCCCCTCCACAGCAGTCGCCTCTGGGGCCAGGCCTCAGTTTCCCTCGTCCCCCAAGCGCCCCTGAGGCCTGTAAAGAAGGGGTGAGCTGTGGAGAAGCTGCTGTTCGCTCTCCCCCAGTTCCCCCATAGTGAAGGCCGGCCAAGTGCATGTTGCCTGTGTGCTGTTGTGAAAGATGTCGGCGTGCTTTCCCGCTGATGTGGATGGATGATCCGGCGGGTTCCAAGAGCCTAGCGGGATGGCCTGTTAATGATATGCTGATGTATTACAATTAGCTCCTCACCGACTAATGGCGGGAAACGCAGTCTGGCGTCGGAGAGCTGAGAGGAAGATCACAACCTGTCTTCGCTCCATCATGAAGTGGGTCCCACCATATTTACCACACCCACCACCAACCGGCTCAGAAACTTCCGTCCAGGGTTGAAAGGTGACCAAGGCTGGAACCCGAATGCTGAAGGGTTTTTGACATATCAAAATGACAGGAATCTAGGAAGAGGCAGTGGTGTAGCCCTGATAATGAAGGATGGCATTAGTTCCGTACTGAGAGATGACCTTAGCTTGAAAAATCAAGGTGTCGAATCAGTTTGGGTAGAGATAAGAAACAGCAAAGGTAAGAGGTTACTTGTGTGAGTCGCTTATTGTCCTCCTAGCGGTAGTTACACTGCAGGACAGGGTATACAGGGAGAAATAAAAAGCATGTCAGAAAGATACCGCAATAATCATTGGTGACTTCAATTTATATGTAGATTGGGCAAATCAGATTGACAAAGGTAGCCTGTAACATGAGTTCATAAAGTGTTTTCAGGACAATTTCTTAGCCAAGTACATTCTAGAGCCAACCAGGGAGCAGGCTATCCTAAACCCGGTAACATGCAATTTCTTTTATTATTCGTTGATGGGATGTGGGTGTCACTGGCTAGGCCAGCATTTATTACCCATCCCTAATTGCCCTTGTTCAGGGGGCATTTAAGAGTCACCCACATAGCTGTGGGTCTGAAGCCACATGTAGGCCAGACCAGGTAAGGACAGCAGATTTCCTTCCCTAAAGGACATTAGTGAACCAGATGGGATGAGACAGGATTAACCAATAACCTCGTGGTGGCAGAACCTCTCGGTGACAGTAATCATAACATGGTAGAGTTTCACATTCAGTTTGAAATGGAGAAATGTGGGTCCATGCCTAGTGTTTTAAACCTAAATAAAGGTAACTGAGAGTATGAAAACAGAGCTGGCTAAGGTGAATTGAGAAACTAGGTTGAAAGGTAGAACAGTACACTTGCAGTGGCAGAGTTTTAAGGAGATATTTGACAAGATTTATCCCAGTGAGAAAGAAAGAGTCTGAGAAGGATGCATCATCCAGGGCTCAATACAGAAGTTAAAGATAGTATCAAATTGAAAGAAACACTGTACAAACCGGCAAAGATCAGAGGTGGGACAGAGGATTGGTCAGATTTTAAGAACCAGCAAAGAATGACTGAAATAAATAGAGTGAAAAAGTTGAGCCTGAGAGAAAGCCGGCTAGTAATATAAAAGCAGATAGTAAGAGCTTCTACAAACTTTTAAATAAGGAAAAGAGTAACTAAAGCCAGTGTTGGTCCTCTAGAGAGAGAGTTTGGGGAATTGATAGTGGAAAACAAGGAAATGACAGAGGTGTTGAACAGGTATTTCGTGTCTGTCTTCACTGAAGAAGACTTAGGAAACTTCCCAAACAGGGGCGAACGAGAGAGGAATTTAAAACAATCACCATCACTATGGAAAAGGTGCTGGGAAAACTACTAGACCTAAAGGCTGACAAGTCCCCAGGACCAAATGGCCTTCATCCTAGGGTCTGAAAGGAAGTGGCTGCATAGATAGAAGATGCATTGCTTCTGCATCCGGACATATGAACTAGGAGCAGGAGTAGGCCACTCAGCCCCTCGAGCCTGCTCTGCCATTCAATAGGATCATGCCTGATCTGAATGTAACCTCAACCCCACATTCCAGCCCACCCCCAATAACCTTTCACCCCCTTGTTAGTCAAGAATCTATCTAGCTCTGCCTTAAAAATATTCAAAGACTCTGCTTCCATGCTTTTTGAGGAAGATAATTCCAAAGATTCACAATCCTTTGAGAGAAAAAATTTCTCCTAATCTCTGTCTTAAATGAGCGACCCCTTATTTTTAAACAGTGACCCCTAGTTCTAGATTGTCCCACAAGAGGAAACATCTTCTCTACATCCACCCTGTCAAGACCCCTCAAGATCTTAAAGGTTTTAATCAAGTCGCCTCTTACTCTTTTAAACTCCAGCAGATACACGCCTAACCTGTCCAACCTTTCCTCATAAGACAACCCATCCATTCCTGGCATTAGTCTCGTAAACCTTCTCTGAACTGCTTCTAACACATTTACATCTTTCTTTAAATAAGGAGACCAGTACTGTACACAATACTCCAGATGTGATATCACCAGTGCCCTGTACAACTGAAGCATAACCTCCCTACTTTTGTAATCACAATAAATGATTACATTCTATTAGCTTCCTTAATTACCTGCTGTACCTGCAGACCAGCCTTTTGTGATTCATGCACTAGGACACCCAGATCCCTCTGAATCTCAGAGCTCTGCAATCTCTCACCATTTAGATAATATGCTTCTTTTATTCTTCCTGCTAAAATGGACAATTTCACACTTACCCACATTATACTCCATTTACCAAGCCTAATCTTCCAAACTTGCTTAGATTCTGGAGGGGGCCCGGTGGATTGGATTAAATGTAACACCTTTATTCAAGAAAGGAAGGAGACAAAAAACGGGAAACTACGGGCCAGTTAGTCTAACATCCATCATAGGGAAAGTTCTAGAATCCAATAGTAGGGAGGTTATAGTGGGATGCCTAGATAATCACAATTTGATCATAGCTTTGTGAAAGAGAAATTGTGTTTAACTAATCTTTTAATTTTTTGAAAAAAATAACATTCAAGGGGAATCTGTAGATGTGGTGTACTTGGATTTCCAAAAGGCATTTGATAAGGTGCCACATCAAAAATTAGTACATAAGATAAGATGACATGGTATAGGGGGTAACATATTAGCATGGATAAAGGGTTGTTTAGCTAACAAGAAGCAGAGAGTAGGGATAAATGGTTCTTTTTTAGTTTGGCAAACTGTAACTAGTGGAGTACAACAGGGATCTGTGTTGGGGCCTCAACTATTTACAATTTACATCAATGATTTGGATAAAGGGACTGAATGTACGGTAGCTAAAATTTCCGATAACACCAAGATAGGTCGGAAAGTAAGTTGTCAAGAGGAGGTAGAGAGTCTGCAAAGGAATAGTGACAGGTTAAGAGAGTGGGCAAAAAATTTGTCAGATGGAGAATAAAGTGGGAAAATGTGAACTTGTCCAATTTGGCAGGAAGAATAGAAAAACAGTATACTATTTAAATGGAGAGAGATTGCAGAACTCGGTGCTACAGAGGGATCTGGGCATCCTGGTACATGCACTACATAAAGTTAGTGTGCAAGTACAGCAAGTGATTCGGAAGGCAAATGGGATGTTGGTGTTTATTGAAAGAGGAATGGAATATAAAATTGGGAAGTTTTATTGCAGCTGTACAGGGACTTGGTGAGACCACATCTGGGGCACTGTATACAGTTTTGGTCTCCTTATTTGAAAAAAGATATAATTGCATTAGAAGCAGTTCACAGAAGGTTCACTCGACTCATTCCTGGGATGAAGGGCTTATCCTATAAAGAAAGGTTAAACAGATTTGGCTAAACTTGGTGTTTAGAAGAATGAGAGGTGATCTTATTGAAACATATAAGATCCTGAGGGAAGTTGATAGGGTGGATATTGGGAGGATATTTCCTCTTGTGGGAGAGACTAGAACCAGAGGACACTGTTTAAGAATAAGAGGTCTCCCTTTTAAGACTGAGATGAGGAGATTTTTTTCCTCTCAGAGGGTTGTTAGTCTGTGGAATTCTCTTCCTCAGAAAGCTGTGGAGGCTGGGTCATTGTGTTTATTTAAGGCTAAGTTAGACAGATTTTTCTTGGACAAGGGAGTCAAGGGTTATGGGGATTGGGGGGCAGACAGGAAAGTGGAGCTGAGACCAGAACTAGACCAGCCATGATCTTATTGAATGGCAGAGCAGGCTCAAAGGGGCTGAATGGCCTCCTCCTGCTCCTACATCTTATGATCCTGTGACTTCTATAAACCACCCTCCAGTCTGAAATACAGTGCTGGAGTGCAGTGTGAGCAGTTTTGGTCCCCTTACCTTAGGAAGGATATTATTGCCATAGAGGGAGTGCAACAAAGGTTCATCAGACCTGTTCCCGGGATGATGGGACTGTCCTGTGAAGAGAGATTGGGGAAACTGGGCCTAGATTCTCTAGAGTTTTGAAGAATGAGAGGTGATCTCATTGAAACTTACAAAATACTTAAAGGGATGGACAGGGTAGATGTAGGTAGGATGTTTCACCAGGTTGGGAAATCTAGAACCAGGGGACACAATCTCAAAATAAGGGAGAAGCCACTTTGGACTGAGATGAGGAGAATTTTTTTTACTCAGAGGGTTGTGACTCTTAGCAATTCTCTACCCCAGGGGGTTGTGGAGGCTCAGTCACTGAGTATGTTTAAAGCAGAGGTTCACAGATTTCTAAATCCCAATGACATAATCCGACATGGGGGTAGTGTGGGGGTAAAAGGGGTTGAAGTAGAGGATCAGCCATGATTGTATAGGATGGTGGGGCAGGCTCAATGGGCTGAATGGCCTTCTCCTGCTCCTATGTTCCTACAACTATTCACCATTACTCTCTGCTCTCTGTCTCTGTGCCCTGCTGTCCTTTTAATCTCATGGACTTTACATTTGCTAACAAGTCTATTATGTGGCATTTTATCAAATGCCTTTTGAAATACCATATATGCAATATCAGTCGGACCACCCACATCAAAACTCTCCATTACTTCATCAAAGAACTGGATCAAGTTAGTATATACTAGTCTGTTACTATATCTATCAGTCTATGTTACAATATATTCATTGTGTAGTTAATTAACTTTATTTGGGTTCTTGGTTCATGAGAAGGAAGTTGACTTAGACAAAGGTAGAGCTGATAGGACCTCTCAAACTGGAAATGTTGGGAGACATTTAGCCTGTCCATGTGATTGGAATGGTTAGTGATATGAATATATCTGTGGAGGGTGGGGAATTGACATTATGATACACAGAGCTTCTCGTGAAATAAACATTAAAGTGTCCCCATGGCTCACTAGGTAACACGCTCACCTCTGAGTCATTGCTGTTTGTGGAATCTTGCTGTGCACCAATTGGCTTCTACATTTCCTACAACAGTGATTACACTATCAGAACATCCTGAGGTCATGAAAGGCGCTATATAAATACAGGTTCTTTCTTTCTATCTTCTTAATTCTATGCGACTAACAAGTCGTGTACAATATGAGCCACCAAGGACTCTGTCCAACTCACTTAACTTGCTGAATAGTCACAAGGACACTGACAAGAGCAACGAGTGGTATCCCTTCAAGATTATCAAGTCCCCAGGATACAAGGGAAACGACTCCGGTCCTTACGTCCCAGATATGGCATTCCTGCTTCATTCAACGATGTTTTCCAAGGCTCAGTCCAGCTGGTCCCATGGGGAGGTTGAACATCTGTTGAGGAGCTTTTTTCTGATAAGTTTCAGTCCGACACTGGTCTCACATCTTCTTCTGTCCATGCAGATGACGTGTCCATGTCAGGAAGCCCTGCAGGATGGACTCAGCAAGACTATGAGGAGGAGGAATGGTCCAGGGGAAGAGTGAGCTCGTCCACAGCGAGTAACAGAGACGAAGCCAGGAGTGACACTGGCTCCCAGTCAGGAACCTCACGCAAGAGGAAGAGGCCAATGGCGGAGGAGAGCGTGGGGAGCGAGATTCATCAGCTACCCAAATATGGACCTGACCATGTGAATCCCCAAGACGTATTGGGAGAGCCAGCGGCAGGCTCAGGGGTTGGGGAAGGGTCAGGGGTCGGGGCAGGGCCAAGGGTCAGATCAGAGTTAGGGGTCAGTGCTGCTACAGGGTCAGGGGTTGAGTCAAGGGATTGGCCCGAAACAGCGGATCCCGACGATGTACGGCGGGACATCCAGACTGGCTTTGGCCAGATCCACATTGATCTCACCATTTTACAGCACTTCATGCAGACTGGCTGTGAGCAGCTGATTGAACAGGTCTCCACCCTCATCAACCTGCTGACTAAACTGCTTCAACAACTACCACCCTCTGTCCTCCACTGCTCAAACACCCCCTGTCAGTCTACCCAGCAAACCTTGGAAAACTGATAGGAGATCACTCCACATCCCACTGGGAGAATTCACTCCAGGCCGGCTGATGGAGAAACCCCGAAGACGTGACCTCTCCATTCAAACACCTTGACCATTGGGAGCTCACTTTCACGTCAATAAAATAAATATAGCTTTCGCTATAGGAGCACATTGTTCAATAAATTCTGTCTCTTCACCATCTTGTCCACCTGCTTGCATTTCTTACAGGAGATTCTTCAATCTGTACAACACACACTGTCTCTCCCTCTCTCCCACACACACACAAACTGTCTCTCTCTTTCACACACTGCCTCTCTCTCTCTCTCTCTCACACACACACTGTCTCTCTCTGTCTCACACATACTGTCTCTCTCTCTCTCACACGCACACACTGTGCCTCTCTCTCAAACAGTCCCACTCTCTTTCACACACTGTCTCTCACACACTGTCTCTCTCTCTCACACACATATTTTCTCTCTCTCACACGCACACAGTGTGTGTCTCTCTCTCTCTCACACAGTCCCACTCTCTCTAACACACAGTCTCTCTCTCACACACACACTGTCCCACTCACTCTCTCTCTTCACACTGTCCCACTCACACACACTGCCCCACTCTCTCACACACTATCCCACTCTCTCTCTCTCACACACTCTCTCTCTTTCTCTCTCACACACACACTGTCCCACTCACTCTCACACACACACACTGCCCCACTCTCTCACACACTATCCCAACCTCTCTCTCTCACACATACTGTCCCACTCTCTCTGTCCCACTCTCTCTCTCACAAACACACACTGCCCCATTCTCATACACACTGTCCCACTCTCACACACACTCTCTCTCTCTCACACACACTGTCCCACTCACTCTCACACACACACACACACTGCCCCACTCTCTCACACACTATCCCAACCTCTCTCTCTCACACACACTGTCCCACTCTCTCTCTCACAAACACACACTGCCCCACTCTCTCACACACAATCCCAATCTCTCTCTCACACACACACTGTCCCACTCTCTCTGTCCCACTTTCTCTCTCTCACAAACACACACTGCCCCACTCTCATACACACTGTCCCACTCTCACACACACTCTCACTCTCTCTCACACTCTGTCCCACTCACTCTCACACACACACACACAGCTCCACTCTCACACACACTCTCACTCTCTCTCACACACTGTCCCACTCACTCTCACACAAACACACACTGTCCCACTCTCACACACACTCTCACTCTCTCTCACACACTGTCCCACTCTCACACACACTCTCACTCTCTCTCACACTGTCCCACTCACTCTCACACACACACACACAGCTCCACTCTCACACACACTCTCACTCTCTCTCACACACTGTCCCACTCACTCTCACACAAACACACACAGCTCCACTCTCACACACACACTCACTCTCTCTCACACACTGTCCCACTCTCACACACACTCTCACTCTCTCTCATACACTGTCCCACTCTCATACACACTATCCCAGTCTCTCTCACACACTGTCCCACTCACTCTCACACAAACACACACAGCTCCACTCTCACACACACTCTCACTCTCTCTCACACACTGTCCCACTCTCACACACACTCTCACTCTCTCTCATACACTGTCCCACTCTCATACACACTATCCCAGTCTCTCTCACACACTGTCCCACTCACTCTCACACAAACACACACAGCTCCACTCTCACACACACTCTCACTCTCTCTCACACACTGTCCCACTCTCACACACACTCTCACTCTCTCTCATACACTGTCCCACTCTCATACACACTATCCCAGTCTCTCTCACACACTGTCCCACTCACTCTCACACAAACACACACAGCTCCACTCTCATACACACTCTCACTCTCTCTCACACACTGTCCCACTCTCTCACAAACTCTCACTCTCTCTCTCACACACACTGTCCCACTCTCTCTGTCCCACTCTCTCTCCCACAAACACACACTGTCCCACTCTCACACACACTCTCACTCTCTCTCTCACACACATTTGTTCCACTCTCTCTCTCTCTCTCTCTCTTTCTCACACACCGTCCCACTCTCTCCCAAACTGCCCCACTCTCACAAACTGTCCCGCTGTCCCTCACTCACGCTGTCCCTCTCTCTCTCTCTGGCCCACTCTCTTTCTCTCTCACACACACTGTTCCACTCTCTCCCACACTGCCCCACTCTCTGAACACTGTCCCCCTCTCTCCCTCTGCCTCACACTGTCCCCCTCTCTCACACTGCCCCACTCTCTCTCACACTGTCCCCCTCTCTCACACTGCCCCACTCTCTCTCACACTGTCCCACTCTCTCACACACTGTCCCACTCTCTCACACACTATCCCACTCTCTCTCACTCACACTGCCCCACTCTCTCTCACACTGTCCCACTCTCTCTCACACTGTCCCACTCTCTCACACTATCCCACTCTCTCTCACTCACACTGCCCCACTCTCTCTCACACTGTCCCCCTCTCTCACACTGCCCCACTCTCTCTCACACTGTCCCACTCTCTCACACACTGTCCCACTCTCTCACACACTATCCCACTCTCTCTCACTCACACTGCCCCACTCTCTCTCACACTGTCCCACTCTCTCTCACACTGTCCCACTCTCTCTCACACTGTCCCACTCTCTCACACTATCCCACTCTCTCTCACTCACACTGCCCCACTCTCTCTCACACTGTCCCACTCTCTCTCACACACACACTGTCCCACTCTCATACACACTGTCCCACTCATACACACTGTCCCCCTCTCTCACACTGCCCCATCTCTCACACACTATCCCACTCTCTCACACACACTGTCCCACTCTCTCTCTCTCACACACTGCCCCACTCTCTCTCTCACACACTGCCCCACTCTCTCTCTCTCTCTCACACTGCCCCACTCTCTCACACACACTGTCCCACTCTCTCTCACACACTGCCCCACTCTCTCTCTCTCACACACTGCCCCACTCTCTCACACACACTGTCCCACTCTCACACATTATCCCACTCTCTATCTCACAATTACACACTCATTCACTCACACAAACGAACACACACTCACATTCTCAAGCACACAGCCTCTCTCTCACAGTTACACCATCATTCTCTCACACACAAACTAACACATACACTCACATTCTCACACACACTCTCCCTGTTACACACTCTCTCACACACAAACTAACACATACACTTACATTCTCACACACACTCTCCCTGTTACACACTCTCTCACACACAAACTAACACACATTCTCACATCCTCACACAGTTATACACTCTCATTCACTTGCACAAAAACTAACACACACATTCACATTCTTAAACACACTCTCTCTCACAGTTACACACTCACTCACACACAAACTAACACACATACTCACATTCTCTCACACTCTCTCACAGTTACACACTGTCATTCACTCACACACAAACTAACACACATTCTCACATCCTCACACACACTCTCGCACAGTTATACACTCATTCACTTGCACACAAACTAACACATACACACTCATATTCTCACACACACAGCCTCTCTCTCAGTTACACACTCTCATTCACTCACACACAAACTAACACACACATTCTCAGACACACTTCCTCTCACAGTTACACTCATTCACTTGCACACAAACTAACACACACATTCTCAGGCACACACTCTCTCACAGTTACACTCTCTCATTCACTCACACACAAACTAACACACACATTCTCAGGTACACGCTTTCTCTCACAGTTACACTCTTTCATTCACTCGTACACAAACTAACACAGGTACACTCACATTTCTCACACACACTCTTTCTCTCTCTCACAGTTACACTCTCTCATTCACTCACACACAAACTATCACACACACACATACACACACACACTCACATTCTCACACACCCTCACAGTTACACTCTCTCATTCACTCACACACAATCACACACACACATACACACTCACATTCTCACACACCCTCACAGTTACACTCTCTCATTCACTCGCACACAAACTAACGCACACACTCGCATTCTCACACACGCACATTCTCTCTCCCACAGTTACACACTCTGTCACAATCCCTCTTAGGCCTGTCTTCTACATTACCACGGTGACATTTTGAGATATCTGATCTCATGAAAGGTGTGTTATGTTAATGTAAATCTGTCATCATAAACCAAGCTATGGAGTTCAACCCCCAAAACAGGAGAGAAAATCCCAGAATTTAATATTTAATAAAATGGTGTTTGATTTGTTCATTCACCATCTGTTGATAATCACTGTTCAATGTGATTAATCCCAGCCATGTTATAAAATAACTATCAGCTCCAATGGTGCTGCACAGTAACACACTGTGGATTACTTGGAGGAGATTCTAAGGGTAAAACAAGGGGACTCAATGCTAATGCAGGGAGGGAGGTACTGGGAGTATCACTGGGAGCAACATTAGGGCTAACATTGGAGCTGCATTAAGAGTAACACTGAGACTTACATTTGGGATAATATTTGAGGGTAACACTGGTGGTTACTTTTGGGAAAATATTATCAGAAAGACCAAGAAAATCTTTCCTAAATCTTTCTTGGTTTATTTAAGGGTTTCTGTCCGCTGGTATTTCCTGTTGTGAAACACTTACTTCCTATCACCTTCTTAACACATTTACCTCAACATGGAACAGCAGCCAATCAGAACTCTTGAGCTCAGGAATTTGGACAATTGGCTAAAAGACAACTTATATTTATATAGTGCCTTGAACATAATAAACCATCCCAAGGTGCTTCAGAGAGCCTTTTTAAACAAAATATCACACCGAGCCCTGCAAGGAGATACTGGGGACAGGTGACCTACAGACAACATTTCTTAGTGGAACCATTTGACTTTATTAACAAGCAGCAGCAACTACCATGTGCATCAAACTCCATAAGCAAAGAAGTACTCTCCCTATAGAGGTTCCCCATGCTGCTAACACATTGGTTTAGGCAAATCATGTGATCTTACATCACAGGATTATTCTTAAAGCTACAGTCCTACATTTTCCAAAACTATAATGACTACATTCCTCCCCCTTTAACTTTTCTGTACATTTTGTATTTACAAGGATATTTATCTCATGACATTACAATACTTACAAAGGTCATGAAATGACAAGTTCAGTCTTTCAGGTGGTTTCCTGATCCATGTGGAAATCGCTCCACTTCCGATTCTTTTGCAGGAACCACATTCTCTGGACCCACATTAACATCAGGTACCTCATTAGGCACACGCAGTTCAGTGTCTTCCACTCCGACAGAGACATCAGGCATGTCTATCCTTGGTTAAGCATCTTCAAGAGGAAATACTGGTTCAGTAATTGTTACAGCCGGAACAATATCTTGTTGGGGTATCTCTCTTTTTCTCAAATGATCCACATGCTTATAGGTGATCCGGCCCTCCATTTCCACATGGTACAACACTGGTCCAGTCACTGAACTCACTTTACCCGGTAACCACTTCAGTCCTCCACTGAAATTCCTTCCATATACTGCTTCATCCAACAGTAAATTGTCGCTCAGGACTATGCAAATCATGCGTTGCTTTTTGGTTCCCTTGACTTTTCTCCACCGTCCCCTCCAAATTGGGAAGTATCAGGCTCAGTCTTGTCTGAAGACGGCGTCTCATCAGTTATTCTGCAGGTGTTGCTCCTGTCGTAGTGTGTGTGGGGGTGTGTGTTGCGGGGGGGGATGCTGTTCTGTAGTGAAATAGGAAACAATCAAGTTTGGTCTCCACCGAGTCACCTGTTAACTTTTTCATTCCTGCCTTAAAAGTTTGTACTTCCCTTTCCGCCAGTCTGTTTGATGCCGGATGGTATGGTGCAGTGTTCATGTGGTTGATACCGTTGAGGCTGATAAATCATTGGAACTCAGCACTGATAAAGGGTGTGCCATTATCTGAGGCGACTACCTCCAGCAATCCGTGGATAGTGAAGCCCTGGTGCAGTTTTTCTATAGTCGTGCCCGGCATTTGTGACTTTACCTCATAAACGTCTAACCACTTGGAACGAGCATCTATAATCAGTAGAAACCTGGAAAGGAAAGGACCGACATAATCAATGTGCAGCCACACCCAGGGTCTACCAGGCCACTCCCATGGGGGTAATGGGGCTGTCACCGGCAGAATTTGCAGCTGCTGACATTGCACACAGTGTTTTACCACATTTTCAACATCGCCATCCATCCCCGGCCACCATTGATAACTGTGCACCATTGTCTTCATTTGGGAGATCCCCGGATGGACACTGTGCACCTTTACTAAAAGTGGCTCCCTTCCTTCTGCAGGAACTAATACCCATGCACCCCCATAATAGAAAAGCACCCTGACTGCTCAGCTTCAATCCGTCAGAGAGTGGCTCCTGAGACCATCCATGTAACACTCGGCCTCTCACTCGGGACAGGACTGGGTCATGATTCGTCCAGTTTCTTATCTGCCCGACACAGGCTGGGGAGGAATCTAGAAAGTTCATCACTAATATGAGTTCCTGTGGAACTGAGACATGTTCAACATCCTCTTGCAAAGGGAGGCGACTCAGGGCATCAGTATTTGCAATATGAATCCCTGGCCTGTGTACAAAGGTGTATTCATATGCTGCCAAAATTAGGGCCCATCTTTGTATTCTTGCAGAGGCTATGGGAGGGATAGGCTTTTCCTCACTAGACAGACCCAGAAGTGGTTTGTGGTCTGATACTATTCAGAAATATTGTCCGTAGACATATTGGTGGAATTTTTTTACACCAAAAAACCTTCTCTTGAGCATCTATAATCAACCCTTGAGCATCTACCCACCAACCCAAATAGTTAACTTCATTTGCTTGAAAAGTGCATTTCTCCTTCTTCAGGCACACTCCTGCTTCTAAAATTCATTTCAGGACTTCTTCTAGGTTAGTCAAGTGTTCCTTTTCTGGGAATCCAGTTATCAGTACATTGTCCACGTAGACCACAACTGCAGTAAGTTCTCCATTGTTCTCTGAAAAATGGCACAGGCTGAGGAAACCCCGACGGGCAGGTGTGTGTGTTGGTATTGTGGATATTTATGGAGGCGTCATCCAGCTCCAACTGCTGACACGCGTGACTCATGTCAAGCTTTGTATACATTGTCCCTCCTGCTAGTTTGGCATATAGTTCTTCAATTTTGGGAATAGGGTACCTGTCCAGTTTGGCTGCTCCGTTGACCATTAGTTTATAGTCCCCACAGATCCGGACAGTCTGATCTGGTTTAAGGACAGGGACTGTGGGTGCTGCCCACTCTGAGAACTAAACCGCTTTTATGCCACCCAGCCTCTCTAGCCAGCTCAGCTCAGCGTTAACCTTCTCTCTCAGGGCGTATGGCACCGGTCTTGCTTTTAAGAAATGAGGAGTTGCTTCTGGATCTATGTAAATCTTGGCCTGTAGGCCTTGAATTTTTCCTAGTTCATCCTTGAAGACGGTGTCATTTTTTTTAGCAGCTCTGGTAGTCCAGCTGCTCGCAACTGGAAGATTTAGGACCAGCTTAATTTAAAATCCTTTAACCAATCACGGCCTAGGAGGCTTGGCCCTTCACCTTCTACCACCATCACTGGTAGTTGTGCCAATTGGTGTCTATAATGAACAGTTACTCTGGTGGTAACTTTTACTTGGATTTCTTCGCCTGTTTTCAACTTGGCAGATGTTTGTTCCAAATTTAATTGTTGATCACCTTTATTTAAATATCTGAAAGCGTGTTCTCCTATTACAGTGGTGGAAGGTCCCGTGTCTACTTCCATTTTTAATGGTTTACCATTCACTTGCACTGTAACAAATATTGGCTCTGTCTTCCCAACTTGAATGTTGAATGTTGAATAAATGTCAGAATTGGTTGTTTCCAGCTCTTCCAAACCATAAACTTCATTGGACTTCGATTGTTGTTTGAGCCCCTGTTTAAATCTCGCTTTGCACTGTCTCGTTATGTGTCCACTTCTGTACTATAAATAACGTTCTAATTTTTTATATTGCCAATCGCTAGAAGAATGATTGTTTCCACATCGCTGAAAGTTATTTTTCGATTTAGTTGCTGAGCTGTTTCCTCTTGTTTTTTGGTTAGCTGGGGGGCTGTTTCCCGCTTCACGGTGGAACCCCGGCTTTTTGCCCCACTTTGGGCTGACTGTTCCCACCCGATCCGGAGCACGGCCCCATTTTGTGCCCCTTGAATTGCTTGTGAATCCCTTACAGCGCTTTCCACCGCCAGTGTTATTTCTAACACTTTCTTAAAATCAAACTTCACTTCAGCCAGCAATCTTCACTGTATAGTGTCTTCCTGCACGCCACATACTAAACAATCATTCAGGGTTTCACCAACATCACAGTATTCTGTTAGCTGCTTTAATGTCACCACGTGGGTAGCAATGGTCTCCCCCAGGGCTCTATTTCGTGAATTGAACCTGAATCTGTGCATTGTGACTGAGGGTTTGGGTTGAAATGTCCCTTAGCGAGGTCGACTAATTCACTGAAAGTCTTCGAATCCGGGGCACTGGGGACACCAAGTTTCAAATTAAACTGTAGGTTTTGCTCCCACAAGTACTCAAGAGGATCACTCTCCTTTTCTCTTCCCCCATGATTTTGTTCACTTGAAAGAAGAATGCAACATGTTCTATATACTGAGACCAGTCGCCTGTGGCTGGCTCAAAGGGATGGATTCTGCCAAACTGCGGCATTTCGGATGAGTATATTTTCTCTTATTTTTAACCAACTTAGCTACTCACAACTGCTGGGTGATTTATCTTCATCGCCAGTTTGTTGTAGAGTTGATCTTCAGACAACTTTTCTTAGTGGAAACATTTGACTTTATTTACAACACAGCGGTAGCAACCACACATGTTCATCAAACTCCATAACTAAAGAAGTGTTCTCCCTGTAGGAGTTCCCTGCACTGTTAGCACATTGGTTTATGCAGATCGCGTGATCTTAAAGCACAGGATTATTCTTAGAGCTACAGTCCAACATTTTCCAAAACTATAATTACTACAAAAGACGTGGTGAAAGGAGTAGGTTTTAAGGACTCTTAAGGGACGAGAGTGAGGTAGATAGGCACAGAGGTTTAGAGAGAGAATTCCGGAGCTTGGGGCACAGGCAGCTAAAGGCATAACCGCCAATGGTGGAGCGATTAAAATCAGGGATGCTCTAAGGACTCAAATTAGAGGAACACAGATATTCCAGAACGATGTGAGTCTGGAGAAGCTGACAGGCATAGGGAAGGGTGAGGCCGCAGAGGCATTTTAAAACAAAGGTGAGAGTTTTAAATTTGAGGCGACTGGATCCAGTGCAGCTCAGTGAAGGGTAATGGGTGAATGGGGCTTTGTGCAATTGTGTGTGATACAGGCAGCAGAGTTGTGGAAGAACTGAAGTTTAGAAAGGGTAAATGATAGGAGAGCAGCCAGGAGTAATTGGAATAATAGAGGTTGGGGTAACAGAGGCATAGATAAGGGCTTCAGCAGCAGATGAGCTGAGGTTTGGGCGAAATCAAGTGATGTCACAGAGGTCGGAAAAGACGGTCTTAGTGAGAGAGAGGTTATGTGGTCAGAAGTTCTGCCAATAAGAAATTGCCAAAGACTTATGAAATTAACTAATCCTGAATAAACCAACCAATGAGGAAAAGGAGAAAATGAATCAATTAAATATTTCACATAATTTTTGAAAACGCTGTTTGCTGCCTTTATTTTTGCTACAACTGAACTTTCTATTGGCCAAATTAGCTTAAAAATGACAGTTTATTGAAGAACGGTTACATTTACCCATTCAACTGACTTTCTCCTCTTCTAAAACTGTCATTAAGGTTTGACTTCAAGGCCTCCACTGATTTTTTAAAGCTAAGGTTTGAACTGGGAATTTTTCCATACAATCTGAGATCTTCCCATGTGTATCAGTAGATATTGCCGATCTGAGAGTCTTTCCTCATTCTGTGCAGATTTTAGAGCTGACAAATAGAACAGAAAAGATGAATTGTTTGTTGAGAGTCAACTTCCTTGTTGGAGGTTATCCTCCCAGACACTAGGGACACCCTTCCCAGAAATATCTCCCTCTTTCCACAGATCCTGTGACAGCACCCCCAAGTATTAATAAATCCTTGGAGATTTGTACATTTTTATCACCAGTACTGACCAATCCAAGGACTATTGCCAGTTCTCCATGGCTATAGGACCTCTTGTCTCAATCCCTGGATCATTAATCCCAGTCCCTGGAATCTGAATTGCTTCTCTAAGAACCCAATTCCATTGTGCCCTTCTTCCTCAGAATCAGCTTCATTCCTTCCAAACATTAAATTCCATCCCATTTCTCCCAAATATGGAATTACATCCCAGCACTGCCAATCCCTGGGACCTCTTCCCAATAACCTCAGCATGGACCTGGATCAGTCCCTGACACTGGGAATATTTGGGATATAAATGATTCACTATGGACAGCACCCTGTTTATCAGCTAGTGTTAAATAGTGCAGACACTATGTAGTGTGACAGTCTCTGAGATACTCTCCTATATGTATTACACGGCATTACTGGGTGTGCCCTGAGTGTACTCTGATCATGTATCATCCAGCTCTTCAGCACTCAGACTGTGCAAGCCCCGGGGGGTCTTGGGGGTGAGTTGGCCAAATTGTGCAGATGAACAATACTCAGGCCATGATCTGCTGACTGTCCTCTTTCTGTTAATTGCAGGTACCAACCGAATGTTCAATCAGTGCCAGACCTGGTCAATCCCACAACAGGATTGTTATATCAATGTAAGTGTAGAGCAGGGTTGTCAAACAAAAACAGAATCAGAAATACCTGGAAATACTCATCAGGTCTGGCAGCATCGGCGGAGAAGAGCACAGTTGACGTTTCGAGTCCTCATGACCCTTCAACAGAACTAAGTAAAAATAGGAAAGGAGTGAAATATAAGCTGGTTTAAGGGGTGGCGGGGGGTGGGGGGGGTGGTTGTTGGGACAAGCAGCCAGTGATAGGTGGAGATAACCAAAAGATGTCACAGCCAAAAGACCAAAGATGTGTTGAAGGTGGTGATATTATCTATAGGAATGTGCTAATTAAGAGTAGAGAACAGGACAAGCAGGGTATAGATAGCTCCAGTGGGGGTGGGGTGGGGGGAAGGAATACTAAAAGGGCATAAAAGGTATAGATAAACAATGGGTGGAAATACATTTAAAAATAATGGAAATAGATGGGAAAAGAAAAATCTATATGAATTATTGGAAAAAGCAAAAAAGGAGGGGGAAGAAACGGAAAGGGGGTGAGGATAGAGGAGAGAGTTCAAGATCTAAAGTTGTTGAATTCAATATTCAGTCTGGCGCAAGGTGTAGGGGTTAACATACTGGCATGGATAGGAGATTGGCTGGCTAACAGGAAGCAGAGAGTTGGCATAAATGGGTCTTTTTCTGGTTGGCAGGATGTGATGAGTGGTGTGTCACAGAGATCAGTGCTGGGGCCTGAACTTTTTACAATTTATATGAATGACTTGGATGAAGGGTTGGATGGGATGGTGGCTAAATTTGCTGATGACACAAAGATAGGTAGGAAAGTAAATTGTGAAGAGGACGTTAGGAGCCTACAAAGTGACATAGATAGGTTAAGTGAGTGGGCAAAGACCTGGCAAATGGAATATAATGTGGGAAAATGTGAAATTGTTCATTTTAGCAGGAAGAATAAAAGAGAAGCATATTATCTAAATGGTAAGAGATTGCAGAGCTCTGAGATTCAGAGGGATCTGGGTGTCCTAGTGTATGAATAACAAAAGGCTGGTCTGCAGGTACAGCAGGTAATTAGGAAAACTAATAGAATGTTATCGTTTATTGTGAGGGGAATTGATTACAAAAGTAGGGAGGTTATACTTCAGTTGTACAGGGCACTGGTGAAACCACATCTGGAGTATTGTGTACAGTACTGATCTCCTTATTTAAAGAAAAGTATAAATGCGTCAGAAGCAGTTTGGAGAAAGTTTACCAGACTAATACCAGGAATGGGCAGGTTGTCTAATGAGGAAAGGCTGGACTGGTTAGGCTTGTATCCGCAGGAGTTTAGAAGAGTAAGAGGTAACTTGATCGAAATCTTTAAGATCCTGAGGGGTCTTGACAGGGTGGGTGTGGAGTGGATGTTTCCTCTTGTGGGAGAATCTAGAACTAGGGGTCACTGTTTAAAAATAAGGGGTCGCCCATTTAAAACAGAGATGAGGAGAATTTTTTTCTCTCAAGAGGGTTGAGAGTCTTTGGAACTCTCTTCCTCAAAAGGTGGTGGAAGCAGAGTCTTTGAATATTTTTAAGGCAAAGCTAGAGATTCTTGATTAACAAGGGGGTGAAAGGTTATCGGGGGTAGGTGGGAATGTGGGGTTGAGGTTACATTCAGATCAGCCATGATCTTATTGAATGGCAGAGCAGGCTCGAGGGGCCGAGTGGCCAACTCCTGTTCCTCGTTCGTATGTTCATGTGTCTGTTTGTAAAGTTCTAATGCCTCATCTTTCTGAATTTTCTCAGCAGCTCCATGACTGAGAAAAAAGTTGAAATGTGGCCCCTCACCCGAAAGGGTTGCACACCCTTGGTGCGAGGTTTACATGAATCTTTCTGCAATTCAGACGTGATTTACCCTGTGAGACCCCCAGTGGGCGAGGGGTGGGGTGCAGTGATTGGGGTTTACCTGTAATACCCCCAGGGGGGAAGTGTTTGGGGTTTACCTGTTATACCCCCAAGGGGGCAGTGTTTTGTGTTTAGCTGTAATACCCCCAGGGGATCAGTGTTTGGGGTTCATCTGTAATACCTCCACCACCTGGGGATCAGTGCATTGTGTTTACCTGTTATACCCCCAGAGGGGCAATGTTTGGGGTTTACCTGTGATACCCCCAGAGGGGCAATGTTTGGGGTTTACCTGTGATACCCCAGAGGGGCAGTGTTCACCCAGAGGGTGGTGGGAATCTGGAACTCACTGCCTGAAAGGGTGGTAGAGGTAGAAATCCTCAATATTTAAGGAGTATTTGGATGTGCACTTGCGATGCCATGGTATACAAGGCCATGGACCTAGTGCTGGGAAATGGGATTAGAATAGTTAGATACTTGTTTGACCAGCACAGACTCGATGGGCCGAAGGGCCTTTTTCTGTGCTGTGGACCTTTATGACTGTACGACTATGACCTGCTCAGTATCACGCCCCCCCCCCCCCTCTCCCCACCCACCCCCCTGGCCAGGTTCAGGTTACAATCCTCTCTGCTCAGTTTAAAATGTTCATTTCCCCACTTTGCAGGTCCCAAGGAGCCGGATGCATTTCTGAGGCCGGAGATGCTGGATGGAGACTCACCCCGTGTGTGAGCGATGGAGGAGCTGAGCTCCCAATCTGCATTCTGATACTAGCTCCATCACTATATTATAGATTGCTGTAGCCAGAGTCCCTCATTAAAGGAAGCTGCAAAATAACAAACAATCCCACTCTCAGCTCTTTGACCAGGAGCGACTGTGGCAGAGACAGTGACTGGGTCACTGCTCAGTCTGCACTTAGTGAGCAGCGATAGTTGCGGGTTTGTGTTGTTTTAATGTCGGAGCTACTCCCAGCTCAGTTTCCATTTCACTTTCGATTTCGCTCAGGGCAGCAGCAGCGGCGGAAATAGATGGAGAGAGGGAGAGAGGGGCAAATCGCAGGAGGTAAACATATAGGGGGAGAGAGAGAGAGAGAGAGACAAGGAGAGAGAGAGAGGGAGAGAAGGGGGAAGACGAGGGACGGAGGGAGGGAGGGAGGGAATGACAGTGGGAGGCGTTCAGGAGCCTCCCAGCAACTAAGAAGTGAAGGTCGCAGAGTGAGGGTCGGTGGGTGAGTGACTGAGGGGCGGTGAGGGTTAGTGGGTGAGTGTCGGTAGGTGAGAGTTGGTGGGTGTGGGTCAGTGGGTGCGGGTCAGTGGGTGAGGGTCAGTGGGTGAGTGTCGGTGGGTGAGGGTCGGTGGGTGAGGGTCAGTTGGCGCGGGTCAGTGGGTGCGGGTCGTTGGGTGAGGGTCGGTGGGTGAGGGTCGGTGGGTGAGGGTCGGTGGGTGCGGATCGGTGGGTGCGGGTCAGTGGGTGAGGGTCGGTGGGTGCGGGTCGGTGGGTGAGGGTCGGTGGGTGAGAGTTGGTGGGTGCAGGTCAGTTGGTGAGGGTCAATTGGTGAGGGTCAGTGGGTGAGGGTCGGTGGGTGCGGGTCGGTGGGTGCAGGTCGGTGGGTGAGGGTGGGTGAGTGACTGAGGGGCGGTGAGGGTTAGTGCGTGAGTGTCAGAGGGTGCGGGTCGGTGGGTGCGGGTCAGTTGGTGTGGGTCAGTGGGTGCGGGTCAGTGGGTGCGGGTCAGTTGGTGAGGGTCAATTGGTGAGGGTCAGTGGGTGAGGGTCGGTGGGTGAGGGTCGGTGGGTGCGGGTCGGTGGGTGAGGGTCGGTGGGTGAGGGTCGGTGGGTGCGGGTCGGTGGGTGAGGGTCGGTGGGTGGGGGTCGGTGGGTGGGGGTCGGTGGGTGAGGGTCGGTGGGTGCGGGTCGGTGGGTGGGGGTCGGTGGGTGAGGGTCGGTGGGTGGGGGTCGGTGGGTGGGGGTCGGTGGGTGGGGGTCGGTGGGTGGGGGTCGGTGGGTGAGGGTCGGTGGGTGCGGGTCGGTGGGTGAGGGTCGGTGGGTGCGGGTCGGTGGTGAGGGTCGGTGGGTGGGGGTCGGTGGGTGAGGGTCGGTGGGTGCGGGTCGGTGGGTGGGGGTCGGTGGGTGGGGGTCGGTGGGTGAGGGTCGGTGGGTGCGGGTCGGTGGGTGAGGGTCGGTGGGTGAGGGTCGGTGGGTGCGGGTCGGTGGGTGAGTGTCGGTGGGTGAGGGTCGGTGGGTGCGGGTCAGCGGGTGAGTTTTGGGTGGTGTGTGAGGGGCAGGATGTACAGTATGGAGCAGCTGCTCAGTATCCCCTCTCTCACTAACTGCTCGATTTGCCTGGAGAGTTTCCGCTCCCCAGTGACGACAGGATGTGGACACAGCTTCTGCAGTGACTGTATTAAGAAGCACTGGGACCAACAGAGCAGTTTGTTTACCTGTCCTGAATGTAGAGAAACCTTCCCCAGCAGGCCACAGCTGGCCAAAAACATCTGCCTGAGTCAGATTAGTGAAGTCTTCCGGCAAAATCCTGTTCCTGATCCTGATCCTGGGTCCAATCCTGATCTCAATCCCAGGCCACCCTGCCAAGCACACCACAAGGAGCTGCAATTCTATTGTTATACGGACAGAGTCGCCTTCTGCATCCTGTGCAATAGTCAAGATCACAAAACCCATCATACTGTGACGCTGAAGGAGGAGCTCGCTCGAGCACAGGTAACTATCACATTGTTAACTAGTAAGCACCTTTAACTATTGATCAATGCACGTAAAGGTAAAAAAACAAAGACTTGTATTTCCATCATACCATTTAGGGTCTCAGTAATTTTGCAGGATAGTCACTGAGGAAAAACTTCTAATATCACCAACTACTAGATCACCAGAACTAATAATTTCTAATATTGCCAACTAGTTAAATCTGTAAAAGTTAACAATCTACCTGAAACTGCAATCTGTATAGTTAATTACTTCCTATATTATTAACTAGCTCCAACATTGGTGACTAATGCTGGAAAAAGAGATGCTGAAGCTTTTAGTCTTGGGCTCATCAGGACACAGCAAGAATACCAATATGAGGAAATCTATTTCAACAAAATACACGCCTTCTTAGTGATGGGTCCAAATTTGTATCCATTGGACCTGCTGCTCAACATGATCGGACAGCCCAGCTTGAAAGGAAGCTAAAAAAAAACGCTTGTTGGATTTGTGAAAGAGTGATGAGCCATGTGATATATATGACAGGGTTTGTCCTCGCGGCTTGCTGCATCTGTTGTATGTATGGGCTGCCCAAGACACAATAGTGATGTCCCTTTACACCCTATCTTACCCATGACCAGTTCTGCACAACACGAAATGGCCAAATGGTTGGGTGAGTTGTTATGACTGGTTTTGAGTAGCTTTTCCTGATACATGATGAAGGATTCCTTCACATTTGCGAAGGCCATCCAGAGCTTGCATATCGATAGCATTGCTGTGTCCATGTGCTCATTTGACATTGCTAGCCTATTCACCAATGTTCCACTTAAGGGAGCCATGGATATTTGTGCTGCAGCACTGCATCATGGGGATCTAGACCCGCCACCATTGTGTGAATCAGTATTCATTGAACTTATGAACTTGGCAACTTGTGCAGTTGAGTAATGACACCATGTATGCCCAAATAGTTGGTGTTGCCATGGGATCCCCTCTAGGCCCAGCTGGTGCAAACATCTTTGTTGGGTTATATGAGGAACGTGTTTTCGATGGAATGACAGTTAACCTCCTACTCCTCGCATATTTCCGATACGTGGATGATATGTTGGCTATATTTAAATCTGCAGCTGCATGTAATCATTTGCTTGCATGCCTTAATGGGCTCCATCTTGCGCTCAAATTCACCTTTGAAATGCAGCAGTCAAATTAACTCCCTTTACTTGACTTACTAGTTGAGAAATCTGCCAGGGAGTTCTCGACCATGATCTACCACAAGCCTACCTTCACTGGTCAATACACGCGTTGGGATTCTTACACTTCTATGTGCTAGAAGATCGGCCTTATTGGCAACCTTGTAAATACGGCTGAGCCATTTGTTCACCATACAAGCTTTATGCTGAAATAGGGCGCATCAGAGACATCCTGTGGGATAATGACTATCCTGATCAGATCATTGCAGGTTGTATATTGCGCAAACTCATGAACAGGTCCAAGGCCATCACTTTCAGCTCTGAAAAGTGCCCAACTACCTCAGTTTACCATGAAAGGGCAAGGTATCTCAAAAAATTGAGCAATAGGTGGATCCAGCTGCTGCATCCCAAAGATTGGTGGATCGGATCAAACATCATGTCCCAGCTGCTGTTCACAACGGGCAGGGTACAGATCCTACCCAACCAGCCTGTGCTGGCAAAACTCAAAACACAACGTCCAACATTACAGGTGATTCCGCAATTGGACAATATTTGCTAAATAATCCTCAGTGTGCTAAAAATTATGTTGACAACCAATTGAAGATTGTCAGTTGGGCTCGCAGTGTGGTGCATTTGCATGTACTGGAAGCTGCATATATTAGTACACGGGGCCCTGTTCTTTGCAGACAGAAAGAACATGTACACACATTGCGCCTGTTTCAGGTGAACAAAATAAGTGACAGCCATTCACTGACTCATTCCTCAGGGCAATGCCTTGACCAATCAGGCTCAAGCTGCCTGGTTTAAATTTCAAACAATGCTTGGCAGTTAACTGTCAGTCACCATCACTGCTGCATTCTCCTTGGCAACGCCTCTACCAATCAGAATCCAGGTTCCAACCAATCAGCACCCTCTTCTCATATAGTATAAATTGTTGTTTTCCCCTCTACTGGTATTCTTGTGAAGTGTCCTGATGAGTGCAAGATGAAAAGATTTCTCTTCTTTCAGCTAGAGTCAAGTTCTGTACTATCTACAACTATTGGTGACTAACTTGGAACTTCACTAATGAGCAGTAGCTACATGCAAACACCTCAAATCCCCAGTATAAATAGGAGCTCTGGTTTTAGACAGTGCACCTCTTATAACCAGAGTGATTCCCTGCTCCAGTGCATCCCCTATAACCAGAGTGATTCCATGTCCTAGTGCATCCCCTATAACCAGAGTGACTCCCTGTCCCAGTGCATCCCCTATAACCAAAGTGACTCCCTGTCCCAGTGCATCCCCTATAAACAGAGTGACTCCTTGTCCCAGTGCATCCCCTATAACCACTGTGACTCCCTGTCCCATTGCATCCCTTATAACCAGAGCGACTCCCTGTCCCAGTGCATCTCCTATAACCAGAGTGACTCCCTGTCCCAGTGCATCTCCTATAACCAGAGTGACTCGCTGTCCCAGTGCATCCCCTATAACCAGAGTGACTCCCTGTCCCAGTGCATCTGCTATAACCAGAGTGACTCGCTCAGGCACATCCAGCCCTACTGACCCTGCAGAATTTTCACTAATAATTCTCGCAACCTGTGTGGATGAAAGTGAGGTCTGCAAGGTGGATGAGCTGACTGGCTATGGCACCATGGTACAGGAAACCGTTCAAGCTGGGCGAGCAAAAAGGAATGTAGTGGTAGCAGGAGACAGTATAGTTAGGGGGATTGACACTGTTCTCTGCAGCAAAGAGCGAGTGTATAGGCGGCTGTGTTCCCTGCTCTGTGCCAGGGTTCAGGACATCTGCTCAGGGCTGGGGAGGAACTTGCAGTGGGAGGGGGAAGATCCAGTTGTCGTGTTCCATGTAGGTGCCAATGACATAGGTAAACTAGGAAAGAGGTTCTGCAAAGTCAGTATGAGGAGCTAGGTACCAAATTAAGAAGCAGAACCTCAAAGGTAATAATCTCTGGATTATTACCTGAGCAGTATGCAAATTGGCAGAGGGCAAATAAGATTAGAGAGACGAATGTGTGGCTCAAAGACTGGCGTGGGGGAAGTGGGTTCCGGCTTGTGAGGCACTGGCACCAGTACTGGGGAAAGTGGGGGCTGTACCGTTGGGATGGTCTACACCTGAGCTGTGCTAGGACAAGTGTCCTCGCAATTCGCATAACTAGGGAAGTAGGGAGGGCTCTAAACTAAACAAGAGGGGTGAGGGATCAAGCTTGGGTAGAGGTAGCAATTCAAGATGTAGAGTTAAGACAAGAGAGAAAAATAGTAATATGAAAAATGAGGGTCAGAGAGTGTCAGGAAGGGACAGAGAGAAAAAAGCCTAAGAATATATCAACAATCAATACTAGATGTTACAGAGGTAACAAAAACACAAAACTGAAGGCTCTCCATCTGAATACATGTAGCATTCATAACAAAGTGAATGAATTGATGACCCACATTGAAGTAAATAAATATGATCTGATCACAATTACGGAGACGTGGCTGCAGGATGACAAGGATTGGGTCCTGAATATTGAGGGGTACATGACATTCAAGAAGAATAGGAAGCTGGGTAAAGGTGGAGGGGTAGCACTGATAATCAAGGATGGCATTGTTGCAATAGTTAGAGATGACCTTGATTCAGGAGATCAGGATGTAGAATTGGTTTGAGTGGGGATGAGGAATAGTAGGGGAAAGAAGTCACTAGTGGGAGTGGTCTACAGGCCCCTTAACAGTCGCCACAATGTAGGACAAAGTATAAAAGAAGAAATGTGTGCTTGTAATAAAGGGACGGCAATAATCATGGTGATTTTAATCTATACATAAACTGGAAATGTCAGATTGGCAGTAGTAACCTGGGTGAGGAGTTCTTAGAATGATTTCAAGATAGTTTCACAGAGCAGCATGTTCTGGAGCCAACCAGAGAGCAGGTTATATCAGACTTGGTATTGTGTAATGTTAGAGGATTAATTAATGACCTCAGAGTAAAGGCAGCGACCACAATATGGTTGAATTTTACATCCAGTTTGAAAGGGAGAAAAGTGGGTCTAAGACAAGTATCTTAAAATTAAATAAGGGCAACTATGTGGGGATGAAAGCTGAGCTAGCTGAAGTGAACTGGGAAACTAGGCTAGAGGATCGATCAATAGAGAAGCAGTGGCAGACATTTAAGGGGATATTTCAGTGTATTCAGAATAAGTATATTCCTGTTGTAAATGAAAATTCTAAGGGGAGGACCCACCATCCATGGTTAACTAAAGAAGTTAAGGAAAGCATCAAACTTAAGGAAAAAGTATATAACTGCGCAAAGCTGAGTGGCAGGACAGATGATTGGTCAGACAATAAAGAATGGCAGAGAATGACTAAATGGTTAATCAGGAGAAAGAAATTAGAGTATGAGAGGAAGCTAGTTAGAAATGTAAAAACAGATAGCAAGAGTTTCTACAGGTACTTAAAAAGGAAAAGTGTAAGTAAAGTGAGTGTAGGTCCTCTAGAGAGTGACAGTGGGGAGTTAATAATAGATTATAAGGAAATGGCAGAAGAAATGAACAAATATTTTTTGCTTCTGTGTTCACTATGGAGGATACAAAAAACATTCCAGTAATAGCTGCAAAACAGGAGGTGGAAGGGAGCAGGAACTTGGTGAGATTATAATCACTAGTGAAACGGTACTGAGCAAACTGATGGAGCTGCGGGCTGACAAATCTCCGGGTCCTGATGGACTTCATCCTAGGGTCTTAAAAACGGTGGCTAATGAGGTAAAAGCAAAATACTGCAGATGCTGGAAATCTGAAACAAAAACAGAAAATGCTGGATAAACTCAGCAGGTCTAACAGCATCGGTGGAGAGAAAAACAGAGTTAATGTTTCAAGTCCATATGACTCTTCTTTAGAGCTAAAGAGAAGTAAACATGTGATGAAATTTATACTGTTTAAGGGGATGGAGCAGGTGAAGCTGAATAGAAGGTCAGTGATAGGTGGGAGCAAAGGAGAGATTGACAAAGGTGTCATGAACAAAAGGACAAAGCGGGTGTTAATGGTGGTGGGTGAGGACTATAGGAGGTGCTGATAGTGGCATTAAGATCAGAAAGCAGAATGTGATAATAGCAGGAAAAGGGTAAGCACTCTGGAAAGAACAACATGAACAAGTGACTGATGGCCCCTGTGGGGGTGGCTGGGAGGGGATGGTGGTGGGGGAAAAAGATTAAAAATAAGATAGAAGGTGGAAATAAAACAATGAATAAAAATGAAAACAAATAAAAATCAAGATAAGTGGATAAAAAATAAAAATTAAAAAATGAAAATTGAAAAAAGGGAATAAAAAGGGGTGGGGATGGAGGAGAGAGTTCATGGTCTGAAGTTGTTGAACTCAATATTCAGTCCGGAAGGCTGTAAAGTGCCTAGTCGGAAGATGAGGTGCTGTTCCTCCAGTTTGTGTTAAGTTTCACTGGAACAATGCAGCAAGCCAAGGACGGACATGTGGGCATGAGAGCCGGGTGGAGTGTTGAAATGGCAAGCGACAGGGAGGTCTGGGTAATGCTTGCGAACAGACCGAAGGTGTTCTGCAAAGCGGTCACCCAGTCTGCGTTTGGTCTCTCCAATGTAGAGGAAACCGCATTGGGAGCAACGAATGCAGTAGACTAAATTGAGGGAAGTGCAAGTGAAATGCTGCTTCACTTGAAAGGAGTGTTTGGGCCCTTGGACGGTGAGGAGGGAGGAAGTAAAGGGGCAGCTGTTGAACCTTCTGCGGTTGCATGGGAAGGTGCCATGGGGAGGGGTTGAGGTGTAGGGGGTGATTGAGGAGTGGACCAGGGTATCCCAGAGGGATGCCGACAGGGGTGGTGAAGGGCAGATGTGTTTGGTAGTGGCATCATGCTGGAGTTGGCGGAAATGGCAGAGGATGAGCCTTTGAATGCAGAGGCCGGTGGGGTGAAAAGTGAGGACAAGGGGGGCCCTATCATGGTTCTGGGAGGGAGAGGAAGGTGTGAGGGCAGAGGTGCGGGAGATGAGCTGGACATTGCTGAGGGCCCTGGCTAATGAGGTAGTAGATGCGCTGGTGTTCACTAGATTCTGGAAAGGTTGCATCAGACTGGAAAGCATCAAATATAAACCCTCAATTCAAGAAGAGAGGGAGGCAGAAAACAGGAAACTATCGGCCAGTTAGCTTGACGTCTGTCATGGGGAAGTTGTTGGAATCGATCATTAAGGAGGTTATAGCTGGGCACTTAGGAGAGCTCAAGGTAATCGGGAAGAGTCAGCGTAGTTCTGTGAAAGGGAAATCATGTTTAACCAATTTGTTGGAGTTTTTTGAAGGGGTAACGTGCTGTAGATAAAGGGGAACCTGTAGTTGTGCTGCACTTGGATTTCCAGAAGGCTTTTGATAAGGTGCCACATCAAAGGTTATTATGGAAGTGTAGGCGGTAACATATTAGCATGGATTGAAGATTAGCTGGCTGGCAGAATGCAGAGAATAGGCATAAATGGGTCTTATTCTGATTGGCAGGATGTGACGAGTGGAGTCCCACAGGGGTCTGTACTGGGGCCTCAACCTTTTACGACTTACATCAATAACTTAGATGAGGGGGGTGAAGACATGGTAGCTAAATTTGCAGATGACACAAAGACAAGTAGGAAAGTACATTGTGAAGAGGACATGAGGAGGTTACAGATGGATATAGATAGGTTGAGTGAGTGGGAAAAGATCTGGCAGATGGAGTTTAATGTAGGAAAATGTGAAGTTGTTCACTTTGGCAGGAAGAATAAAAAAGCAGAGTATTACTTAAATGGAGAATGGCTGCAAAAAGTTAGCAAGTAATCGAGAAGACTAATGGAATACTATCCTTTATTAGGAGAGGGATTGAACATCCGCAGTAGTTTTTTGTTTTTATAAAAGTAAAGATGTTATTCTTCCGTTATACAGGGCATTGTGAAACTGCAACTCGAATACTGTGCAGTTGTGGTCTCCTTATATAAGGAAGGATGTAAATGCATTGGAGGTGGTTCAGAGGAGGTTTACTAGATTGATACCTGGAATGAGTGGGTTGTCTTATGAGGAAAGGTTGGACAGACTGGGCTTGTTTCCACTGGAGTTTAGAAGAGTGAGGGGTGATTTGATTGAAGTTTACAAGATCCTGAACGGCCTTCACAAGGTGGACATGGGAAGGATGTTTCCTCTTGTGGGTGAGCCCAAAACTAGGGGTCACTGGTTTAAAATTAGGGGTCGCCCTTTTAGGACAGAGATGAGGAGAATTTTTTTCTCTCAGAGGGTTGTGTGACTTTGGAACTCTCTGCCTCAGAAGGTGGTGGAGGCGGGGTCATTGAATATTTTTAAGGCAGAGGTAGATAGATTCTTGTTAGGCAAGGGAATCAAAGGTTATCGGGGTTAGATGGGAAAGTGGAAATCGAAACACAAGATGATCAGCCATGATTTTATTGAATGGCAGAGCAGGCTCGAGGGGCCGAATGGTCTACTCCTGTTCCTATTTCTTATGTTCTTGTGCCAAGGTTGGGAGAGCTGTCCCACAGACTAGGCAAACAAGAAAACAACAACAGCAGCAACAAAAACAGAAAATGCTGGAAAACTCAGCAGGTCTAGCAGCATCTGTAGAGAGAGAAACAGAGTTAATGTTTTGAGTCCTTCTGGATAAGAGTCATACCTCCACAAAACAATAACTCTGTTTCTCTCTCCATAGATGCTGTTAGACCTGCTCAGTTTTTCCAGCGTTTTCTGTTTTTGTTTCAGATTTACAGCATCAGCAGTATTTAGCTTTTACCTTAGTCAAGCAATAGTCTGACTCAGTGATACTCACAGGATCATACCTTACAGATAATGTCCCAGGCACCACCACCATCATGCCTGGCTATGTCCTGTCCCACCAGCAGGACAGACCCAGCAGAGGTGGTGGTACAGTGGTATACAGTCACAGAATCACAGAGTCACACAGTGCAGAAGAGGCCCTTCGGCCCATCGAGTCTGCACCGACACGTGAGAAACACCTGACCTACCTACAGGAGGGATTTACGCTTTAAGTTCTCACCATTGACTCTAGACCCCATGAAGCTGAGAATTCAGTTGAGACTTGAGGCATCAAGCCAAATTGGGCAAGGAAACTTCCTACTTATTACTGCCTACTGCCGCCCCCACAGCAACCCACCTCACACCTCACACCTCAACTGATGAACCAGTGCTCCTCCATTTTGAACCCCACTTGGAGGAAACACTGAGTGTGGCAAGGGCACAGAATATACTCTGGGTGGGGGGACTTCAATGTCCATCACCAAGAGTGGCTCGGTAGCACCACTACTGACCGAGCTGGCCAAGTCCTGAAGGACATAACTGCTAGACTGGGCCTGTGGCAGGTGGTGAGGGAACCACCAGGCCTTGTCCTCACCAATCTGCCTTATCCTTACTGGCCCCTTAAGGGAAGCCGGTTGTCCCATATTTCTAGGACAGCCTGTGGGAGACTGACAGGAGTCTCAAGGTGAGTTTGACTGATTCCAGCGAGATAGTGAGTGAGTGAGTGAGTCGGCAAAGAGATGATCATTTTGTGATTCAACAAGAGAAGTTGTGTTTTTTGTTGATTCTAACACAATCTCGTTCTCATACTTACCAACTCCAACCCCCATTCTCACCATCCCCACCCTCTCAATCACCAGCGCCCCACCTCCACCCCTCCGTCGCACCAGCGCCCCACCTCCACCCCCCCACCGCACCAGCGCCCCACCTCCACCCCCCCCGCACCAGCGCCCCACCCGCACCAGCGCCCCACCCGCACCAGCGCCCCACCCGCACCAGCGCCCCACCCGCACCAGCACCCCACCACCACCCACCCCCCGCACCAGCGCCCCACCTCCACCCCCCCACGCACCAGCGCCCCACCTCCACCCCCCCTGCACCAGCGCCCCACCCACACCAGCGCCCCACCACCAGCCCCCCCCGCACCAGCACCCCACCCGCACCAGCGCCCCCCTCCACCCCCCAACCAATTGGTCCCACAGTGGAAGTGTCCTTATTTTATTTCAAAAGAGTCGGTCACCCTGATCTGTAACTTCATGGCCCGGCATTTCCCCGACTCTGCCATTGCCAGCAAGCCACCTGACCAGCCCAGACCATCACAGATGTCCGTCTTCAGCCAATTCGATTCTCTCCACGTGATATCAAGAAACGGCTGAAGGCACTGGATACTGCAAAGGCTATGGGCCCTGACAATATTCCGGCAATAGTCCTGAAGACTTGTGCTCCAGAACTTGCCGTGCCCCTAGCCAAGCTGTTCCAGTACAGCTACAACACTGGCATCTACCCGGCTATGTGGAAAATTGTCCAGGTATGTCCTGTACACAAGAAGTAGGACAAATCCAACCCAGCCAATTATCGCCCCATCAGCCTACCGTCCATCATCAGTAAAGTAATGGAAGGGTCATCAACAGTGCTATCAAGTGGCACCTGCTTAGCAATAACCTGCTCACTGATGCCCAGTTTGGGTTCCGCCAGGGCCACTCAGCTCCTGACCTCATTACAGCCTTAGTTCAAACATGTACAAAATAACTCCAGAGGTGAGGTGAGAGTGACTGCCCTTGACATCAAGGCCGCATTTGACCGAATGTGGCATCAAGGAGCCCTAGCAAAACTGAGTCAATGGGAATCAGGAGGAATACTCTGTTGCTTGGAGTCATACCTGGTACAAAGGAAAATGGTTGTGGTTGTTGGAGGTGAATCATCTCAGTTCCAGGACATCACTGCAGGAGTTCCTCAGGATAGTGTCCTCGGCCCAACCATCTTCAGCTGCTTCATCAATGACCTTCCTTCCATCACAAGGTCAGAAGTAGGGATGTTCACTGATGATTGCACAATATTTAGCACCACTCGCGACTCCTCAGATGCTGAAGCAGTCCATGTCCAAATGCAGCAAGACCTGGGCAATATCCAGGACTCACGCCACACAAGTGCCAGACAATGACCATCTCCAACAAGAGAGAATCGAACCATTGCCCCTTGACATTCAATGGCATTACCATCACTGAATCCTCCACTATCAATATCCTGGGAGTTACCATTGACCAGAAACTGAACTGGACTAGTCATATAAAAACTGTGGCTACAAGAGCAGGTCAGAGGCTAGGAATCCTACAGCAAGTAACTCACCTCCTGACTCCCCAAAGCCTGTCCACCATCTGCAAGGCACAAGTCAGGAGTGTGATGGAATACGCCCCACTTACCTGGATGAGTGCAGCCCCTACAACACTCAAGAAGCTCAACACCATCCAGGACAAAGCAGCCAACTTGATTGGCACCCCATCCACAAACATTCACTCCCTCCACTACTGACGCACAGTAGCAGCAGTGTCTGTACCATCTACAAGATGAACTGCAGGAATTCACCAAGGCTCCTTCGACAGCACCTTCCAAACCCACGACCACTACTGTCTAGAAGGACAAGGGCAGCTGATGCATGTGAGCTCTCTTCCAAAGAGCACTGTGGGTGTACCTACACCACATGGACTGCAGTGGTTCAAGAAGGCAGCTCACCGCCACCTTCTCAAGGGCAACTAGTGATGGTTAATAAATGCTGGCCCAGCCAGTGAAGCCCACATCCCGTTAATGAATTTTCAAAATCCTCTATAACCGGGAGTTGAAATGAGGGGTTTTTTGGAATGATGCTCCATTATCTGTTTGTGATTTGCCAGGTGGCAATAGAGAGACATCAGGAGTCGGTGGAGATACAGCTTCAAAAGACATTGGAAGGGATATCAGCTTGGAAAGAAAGGATTGGTTCCCAACAGGTTAGACATTACTGTGTGCCCAGTGCTAATGAATGTGTCTTCACCCTGTCCCTCCTGCTCTGTGTGTGTGTGAACTCGTGGCACGCTCTGTGCTGATTGTGTTCTAATGGACCTCATGTGAGGTCCCTGATTCCCACAGTCACCCAGGCCCACCTCCCCCTGACTCAACCTCCATGTCTCAACCCCCACACACTCACTATCTCGCAAGCCTCACTCATTCCCCCTGCATGTCCCACCACCACTACCCCTCCCCCACACACCCTCCCCTCATGCCCCATCCCCACTCCCCCTCCTTTACCCACCTTCTCCCTGTCTCCCAAAGCCCTACCCACCCTCCCCCATGTCTCACTGCCCCTCCCCCCATTCACCCTCCATGCCCCAATCCCCACTCACTCTCCCCCCAGCTTGCACTCCTCACATCCCCCCATGCTGCATCTCCACTCAGCTCTCCCCCCACACTCTCCCCCGCTCACCCCCCCACTATTCTTCACCGAGCCCCACTTCCCCCATCCCCCTGCCCCCATGTCTTACCCCTGCTGACTGGACCCTGCAGGAAGCTTCTGAATTCCCTCATTCACCCCCACCGCACCACCGATAGGGAAACATACCGGGAGGGGGGGGGGAGTGAGAATGAGTGGGGGAGTGGGGAGGCGAGGGGGACATGGGGCAGGGCTGGAGTGGCGAGGGTAAGGGCTGGAGTGGGGATGGGAGGTGGGGGCTGGGAGGTGGAGTTGGGATGGGTGGTGGGGGCTGGGAGGTGGGGGATGGGAGCTGGAGTTGGGATGGAAGGTGGGGGCTGGGAGGTGGGGGTTGGGAGCTGGAGTGGGGCTGGAAGGTGGGGGCTGGGAGGTGGGGGCTGGGAGCTGGAGTTGGGATGGAAGGTGGGAGTTGGGAGCTGAAGTGGGGATGGAAGGTGGGGGCTGGGAGGTGGGGGCTGAGAGCTGGAGTTGGGTTGGTAGGTGGGGGTTGGGAGCTGGAGTGGGGATGGGAGGGGGGGGCTGGGAGGTGGGGGATGGGAGCTGGAGTTGGGATGGAAGGTGGGGGCTGGGAGGTGGGGGTTGGGAGCTGGAGTGGGGCTGGAAGGTGGGGGCTGGGAGGTGGGGGTTGGGAGCTGGAGTGGGGATGGGAGGTGGGTGTGAGGGGTAAAGTGTCCAGTGGGGTAGGGGAGGTGAGTGATGGAGCAAGAGGGTGGAGGGGGAAGCCAGGGTCCATTTGACACTTGTCAGGGATCTGGTAATGAGGCGCAGTGTCTGATGGTGGGGTGTGTGAGGTATCTCTTGTTGGACAGGCCCTATCAAAGAACAAAGAAAAGTACAGCACAGGAACAGGCCCTTCGGCCCTCCAAGCCTGTGCCGATCATATTGCCCGTCAACTGAAACATTTTGCACTTCCGGGGTCCGTATCCCTCTATTCCCATCCTATTCATGTATTTGTCAAGCTGCCTCTTAAACACCACTATCGTACCTGCTTCCACCACCTCCTCTGGCAGCGAATTCCAGACACTCACCACCCTCTGTGTAAAAAACTTGCCCCATACATCTCCTCTATAGTTTTCTCCTTCACCTTAAATCTATGTCCCCTAGTAATTGACTTTTCCACCCTGGGAAAAAGCTTCTGACTATCTTCTCTGTCCATGCCACTCATAATTTTGTAAACTTCTATCAAGTCGCCCCTCAACCTCCGTCACTCTAGTGAGAACAATCCGAGTTTCTCCAACCTCTCCTCATAGCTAATAACCTCCAGACCAGGCAGCATCCTGGTAAACCTCCTCTGCAACCTCTCCAACGCCTCCATATCCTTCTGGTAATGTGGCGACCAGAATTGCACGCAATATTCCAAGTGTGGCCTAACCAAGGTTCCTTACAGCTGCAACATGACTTCCCAGCTTTTATACTCAATACCCCTGCCAATGAAGGCAAGCATGCCATATGCCTTCCTGACTACCTTATCCACCTGCGTTGCCACTTTCAGTGACCTGTGGACCTATACACCCAGATCCCTCTGCCCGTCGATGCACTTAAGGGTTCTGCCATTTACTGTATAATTCCTGCCTGTATTAGACCTTCCAAAATGCATTACCTCGCATTTGTCCGGATTAAACTCCATCTGCCATTTCTCCGCCCAAGTCTCCAACCGATCTATATCCCGTTGTATCCTTTGACAATCCTCTTCACTATCTGCAACTCCTCCAACCTTAGTGTCGTCTGCAAACTTACTAATTAGCCCAGTTACATTTTCCTCCAAATCACTTATGTATACCACAAACAGCAAAGGTCCCAGCACTGATCCCTGCGGAACACCACTAACCACAGATCTCCATTCGGAAAAGCATCCTTCCACTGCTACCCTCTGTCTTCTATGACCAAGCCAATTCTGTATCCATCTTGCCAGCTCACCTCTGATCCCGTGCGACTTTACCTTCTGCTCCCATTCCTTCAATCATAACCCCCACCCTCCGAGATTCCAAACCAGGCCTGTGGGGCTTGCAGGACAATCTTATCTTGCTGACTGATTTGCCCCATGTCACATGCTCATGTATCCCTTGTAGAAAGTTCCTTCTTCATTCTCCGACAGGCGTCTTTACATCGACTCAGAGGGGAAGTGGAGGAGGAATTTGCTCAGCTGTTGGTGGAGGTGAAAAGAGTAGGAAGTAAGGTCAGCGATTTCCTGTGCAGAGCAGAGGGAGAGATTCTCAATCAGTCTGAATCGACACTGAGGCAACTCAACAAGGAGAAGCTGCGGCTGAGCCAGGAGCAGCTGGAGCTGCAAACGTTACTCGATCATCAAAATCATCTGCTCTTGTTGCAGGTAACACTAGGCAGGACTCCAAGTCTCCACCTCCCACCCCCATCCTCTCTCTTCCCTCTCCCCTTATCTCCCTTTCCTCCCACTTTACCTGACCACTTTCTCACTCGCTTTCCCCCCTCCCTCCCCACTCTCCTCTCTCCCTCTCTCTCCCCTCTGCCCCTCATCTCCCTTCCCGCTCTCCCCTCCTCCCCATCTCCCTCCCCTCCACCTCTCCCCCCGTCACCCTTGTCTCTCTCGCTGCTCCCCTTCCCCCTCCCTCTCTGCCCTCCCATGCCCCACTCCCCCTTCCCCCAACCCCCATTGCCCCATCCTCCCTTCCCACCCATCTCTCCCCCTCCTCTACTCCCACTCGCCTTCTCCCTATCCCATCTCCCCCGCCGGGGGTGGGGGGTTGTTTAATGAAATTTGCCATTTGGAAACTGTTAAGGAAAAGAAACATTTTTATTGCTGCACCTTTCACAGCTCCAGGACATCCCAGATCTCTTCATAGCCAGCAAAGGACTTTTAAAGTTTAGTTGTCCTGAAAGGCATTTTGTACACAGCAAGATCCCACAAACAGCTGTGTGACAATGAGAAATAACCTGTTCTCATGTCACTGCTTTAGGAATAAATATTGGCTAGGACACCAGAGAGAATCCTGCTGTACTTCAAATGGGATCTTTTATATCCACCTGAGAGGACTGGTCAGGCTGTGGTTTAATGTCTCATCATGGCTGGTACCTCCGACAGTGCAGCACTCCCTCAGTACTGACCCTCTGACAGTGCAGCACTCCCTCAGTACTGACCCTCTGACAGTGCAGCACTCCCTCAGTACTGACCCTCTGACAGTGCAGCACTCCCTCAGTACTGACTCTCTGACAGTGCAGCACTCCCTCAGTACTGACCCTCTGACAGTGCAGCACTCCCTCTGTACTGACCCTCCGACAGTGCAGCACTCCCTCAGTACTGACCCTCTGACAGTGCAGCACTCCCTCTGTACTGACCCTCCGACAGTGCAGCACCCCCTCAGTACTGACCCTCTGACAGTGCAGCACTCCCTCAGTACCTTGGCAGCCTATATTCTGCACTCAAATCTCTGAAGAGGATTTGAACCTAAAAACTTCGGACTTAGATGTGAATGATCGAGCTACCCAGAGAGTTAGAGCTGCAGGAAAGAAGAGTATGACCAATAGGAGCTGATATCTCCTCATCAGCACAACCAGCAGGAACTGATATCTCTTCATCATCACGACCATTAAGAGCTGACAGTCTTCATCAAGCTTCTTTTCATGTGGGACCATTGACTCCACATAGCAGATTTTGTCTACAAGTCTCAATTCTGTCTTGTTTAGAATCTTAGACTCATTTACAGCGTAGAAGGGGGCCATTCAGCCCCTCGAATCCCTGTTGCCTCCCCACAGAGCAACCCAGTCAGTGCCACTCCCCCGATCCCTGCGAATGGCTTTGCTGTGTTTATTTGGTTGTAATGAATGCTGCTTGAGGCTGACCCCCATGAGTCTATTCTGGGTTGATGATGAGCCCAGATATCTCTGCAGCCGCTGAGAAAGTGTTTAGACCTGCAGGCCTTCTGCTGACCGAATCCTGAACTAATAGGAGTTCACAATCAGAACTTCTCTGAAATCTTTATCCCAAAAAGCAGACACAAAGAGGTCGGAGAAGATGATACAAACTGTGTTGTTAGAAGAATATAACCCTGCGTTAATCCCTCTATCCTTTCGAAGAGTCAGATGTTCATTCCATTGGTGATGGTTCTTCATTTCCACTCCTGCACTCAGTGACCAATTACACAAACACCTTGTGTTTTCTCTCCTCACATCTCCTCAGGGATCACAGACATTGAAGATGATCCCAGACAGCTGTTTGTGTCCAGCCACCCAGCCCGAGGTCCCAGAGCACCTGAACAAACTGAGCACAGCAACAAAAGCACTCTCAGAGCTGCTGAAACACCAGCTCAATGTTTTCATCCAGCTTAACTTGCCCATCGGTGCCAGCACAGGTCAGTACCAATCAGTGCGTTCAGTGGTTAGCGCCTTCCAGCTAAGTGTCATCCAGTTCAGTGCCCTCACAGGTAAGTACACTTGTCAATCAGTGCCAATGCCACTCAGTGCCCTCAGTAGCTCAGTGCCATGGCAGATTGGCACAATCGCAGATCAGTTTTTAAAAATTCATTCATGGGATGTGAGCTTCACTGGCTGGGCCAGCATTAGTTACCCATCCCTAGTTGCCCTTGAGGAGGTTGGGGTGAGCTGCCTTCTTGAGCCGCTGCAGTCCATGTGGTGTAGGTACACCCACAGTGCTGTTAGGGAGGGAATTCCAGGATTTTGACCCAGTGACAGTGAAGGAACGGCTGATATATTTCCAAGTCAGGATGGTGAGTGTTTTGGAGGGGAACTTCCAGGTGGTGGTGTTCCCATGTATCTGCTGCCCTTGTCTTTCTGGATGGTAGTGGTCATGTGTTTAGAAGGTGCTGTCTAAGGAGTTTGGTGAGTTCCTGTAGTGCCAATTAATTAGGCCCCAATCCTAAAGGACCACATTTTCTCTCTCCAGGGTGTCTGGAATTCCTAACTCCCTGTGTATAAGTAAGCAAGCACAAAGACAGCAGCTCATCACTGAGTGCAGCTTGTCACCGTGTGTGAATTGGGAATTTGGCAAGTGAGGAAATTCGGTGCAGTGAGGGAAGTAGTTAAACGATTGATTGGTGAATATTTGCTTATTTGTCTTTCTAAACCTGGGCAATTTATTAGTAATTGTAAGGTTTGATTCGTATTAGTAAAGTTTACTAGCAGTAGTAAAGCTCATTGGAAGTAGTCGGGATTATTAGTTATAAATTAATTAAGAAAATAATGATTCATTAAAACACAATAAAGATGACAGTACAGGTGATGTGTTGAGACTGCAGAATGTGGCAGTTCCTGAACACCAGCATGATCCCTGGCAAACATGTCCGCAGTAAGTGTCAGCAACTTGAGGGTCTTCGGCTCAGAGCCATTGAGCTGGAGGCAGAGCTGCAGACACTGTGATGCATTATGGAGGGGGAAAGTTACCTGGGCACTTTATTCTTAACGGTGGTCACACCCCTTATGTTAGGGTCTCCTGATTTGGTCAGTGACCAGGGATAAGAGTGTGCGACTGCGAGTGAGGCAGGTAAGGGGATTGAAGTGGAGGAGCCTTCGCCTTTGCAATTGTCCAAATAGGCTTTTGAGGTCTTGCATCTTGTGGGGATGGAAGCAGGGGCCAAGCAAACTGACCATGAGCACTGTGGTACAGGAAATCACTGAAGCAGGAGGAGTTAATAGGAATGTAGTCATTGACAGTATAGTGAGGGGAGCTGACACAGTTCCCTGCAGTCACAAGCCTGGATCCAGATGTCTGTGTTGCCTGCCTGGTGCCAGGGTTCAGGGCGAGAGAGGAACTTGCAGTTGGAAGGGAGGGTCCAGTTGTTGTGGTCCATGTAGGTACCAACAATATAGGTAGGATTAGGAAAGAGGTTCTGCACAGGGAGTATAAACAGTTAGGGGCTAAATTAAAAAGCAGAACCACAAAGGTAATAATCTCTGGATTATTACTTGAGTCACAAGCAAACTGGTGTAGGATAAATCAGGTTAGAGAGTTAAATGATTGGTGTGGGAGAAATGGGTTTTGATTCCTGGGGCACTGGCACCAGTACTAGGGAAAGTGGAGGCTGTACCATTGGGACAGGTTTCACCTGAACTGTGCTGGGACTGGTGTTCAGGCGAGTCATATAATAAGGGCAGTAGCGAGGTCTTAAAACTAAATATTGGTGGGGAAGGGATTGTGTGAGAGGACATTTAGTAAATCAAAGGGTAACAACGAGGTGATAGAGCAGGGTAGTGATTGGAGTAATGATAACCAGAGTGTGGCAGGAAGGGACAGAGTATCAAACTTAAGAGTGTGTCAACTGATAAGGCCAGAGATTGCAAAAATGGTAAAAAAAAAGCAGAGTTAAAGGGTCTGTATCTGGATGCATGCATCATTCATTACAAAATGGATGAATTGTTAGCACAGATAGAAATAAATATGTCTGACCTGATAGCCATTACAGAGACATGGTTGCAGGGTGACCAAGACTGGCACCTAAATATTCAAGGGTATTTGACATTTTGAAAAGATAGGAAGAATGGTAAAGGTGGTGGGGTAACTCTGTTAATTAAGAACGTCATTAGTACTGTAGTGAGAGATGACTTTAGCTCAAAAGAGCAAGATGTAGAATCAATTTTGGTAGAGATAAGAAATAGAAAAGGTAAGAGGTGACTTGTGGGAGTCGTTTATAGGTCCCCTAACAGTAGCTATACTGAAAGACAGGGTATACAGGAAGAAGTAAATGGGGCATGTCAGAAAGGTACCACAATTATCATGGGTAACTTAACCTACATATAGATTGGGAAAATCAGATTGGCAAAGATAGCCTGGAACATGAGTTCACGGAGTGGTATTTGGGACAATTTCTTAGCGCAATACGTCCTAGAGCCAACTATGGGGCAGACTATTCTAGACCTGGTAATGAGCAATGAGGCAGGATGTGATCGAGAGTGATGCAGGTAATGGGACCGAGCAGACAGTCGTGGAGGAGCCTCAGATTTTGCAATTGTCAAAACAGATTTGAGGTGCTCAACCTGTGTGGACGAAATGGAGGTCTGCAAGGTGGATGAGCAGACTGGCCATGGCACCATGGTATAGGAAACCATTCAAGCCAGGGGAGCAAACAGAAATATAGTGGTAATCGGGGACAGAATAGTGAGGAGGGTTGACACTGTTCTCTGCAGCAAAGAGCGAGAGTCCAGACGGCTGTGTTGCCTGCCCAGTGCCAGGGTTCAGGACATCTGCTCAGGGCTGGAGAGGAACTTGCAGTGGGAGGGGGAGGATCCAGTTGTTGTGATCCATATAGGTACCAATGACATAGGTAGCACTAGGAAGTTCTGCAAAGTCAGTATGAGGAACTAGGTACCAAATTAAGTAGCAAAACCTCAAAGGTAATAATCTCTGGATTATTACCTGAGCCACATGCAAATTGGCATAGGATTAGAGGCATGAATGTGTGGCTCAGAGACTGGCGTGGGAGAAGTGGGTTCCGGTTTATGGGGCACTGGCACCAGTCCTGGGGAAAGTGGGAGTTGCACTGTTGGGATGGTCTACTCCTGAAACGTGCTGGGACCAGTGTTCCAGTGAGCCGTATAACCAGGGAAGTAGAGAGGGCTTTAAACTAAACAAGGAGGGGTGAGGGGTCAAGCTTGGGTAGAGGCAGCAATTCAAGGTGTAGAGCCAAGACAGGAGAGCAAGATAGTAACATGAGAAATGAGGGTCAGAGAATGGCAGAAAGGGACAGAGAGAAAAAAACCTAGGAATACATCAACAGTCAAGACTAGATGTCACAGTGGTAACAAAAAGATTAAATGAAAGGCTCTGTATCTGAATGCACGTAGCATTCAAAACAAAGTAAATGGATTGATTTAATGCACATTAAAGTAAATAAATCCGATCTGATAGCCATTACGGAGACCTGGCTGCAGGTTGGAGTCATACTTAGCACAACCACAACCATCTTCCTTTGTGCTAGGTATGACTCCAACCAGCAGACAGTTTTCCCCCTGATTCCCATTAACCCCAGTTTTGCTAGGGCTCTTTGATGCCACACTCGGTCAAATGCTGCCTTGATATCAAGGGCAGTCACTCTCACCTCACCTCAGGAGTTCAGCTCTTTTGTCCATATTGCGATTGCTGGAGGCCAATCATCTCCAGCACATCACTGCAAGAGTTCTTCAGGGTAGTGTCCTCGGCCCAACCATCTTCAGCTGCTTCATCAATGACCTTCCTTCCATCACAAGGTCAGAAGTGGGGATGTTCACTGATGATTGCACAATGTTCAGCACCATTCGCGACTCCTCAGATACTGAAGCAGTCCATGTCCAAATGCAACAAGACCTGGACAGTATCCAGGCTTGGGCTGACAAGTGGCAAGTAACATTCGTACCACACAAATGCCAGGCAAAAACCATCTCCAATGAAAGAGAATCTAACTATCGCCCCCCAACGTTCAGTGGCACTGCCATCACTGAATCCCCCACTATCAACATCCTGGGGGTTACCATTGACCCGAAACTGAACTGGACCAGCCATATAAACACTATGGCTACAAGAGCAGGTGCGAGGCTAGGAATCCTGTGCTGAGTAACTCACCTCCTGACTCCCCTAAGCCTGTCCACCATCTACAAGGCACAAGTCAGGAGTTAAATGGAATACTCCCCACTTGCAGATGAGTGCAGCTCCCACAACACTCAAGAAGCTCAACACCATCCAGGACAAAGCAGCCCACTTGATTGGCACCCCATCCACAAATATTCACTCCCTCCACCACCGACGCACAGTAGCAGCAGTGTGTACCATATACAAGATGTACTGCAGGAACTCACCAAGCCTCCTTAGACAACGCCTTCCAAACCCACGACCACTACCATCTAGAAAGACAAGAGCAGCAGATAGATGGGAACACCATCACCTGGAAATTCCCCTCCAAGTCACTCACCATCCTGACTTGGAAATATATCGCCGTTCCTTCACTGTTACTGGGTCAAATTCCTGGAACTTCGTCTCTAACAGCACTGTGGGTGTACCTACACTACACTGAACTGCAGCGGTTCAAGAAGGCAGCTCACCACCACCTTCTCAAAGGCAACTAGGGATGGGAAATAAATACTGGCCCAGCCAGCGATGCCCACATCGCCGAATGAATAAAAACAAAGGATGACAAAGATTGGGTCCTGAATATTGAGGGGTACATGACATTCAAGAAGAATAGGAAGCTAGGTAAAGGTGGAGGGGTAGCACTGTTAATTAACGATGGCTTTGGTACAATAGTTAGAGATGACCTTGGTTCAGGAGATCAGGATGTAGAATTGGTTTGAGTGGGGATGAGGAATAGTAGGGGAAAAAAGTCACTAGTGGGAGTGGTCTACAGGCCCCTTAACAGTCGCCACAATGTAGGACAAAGTATAAAAGAAGAAATGTGTGCTTGTAATAAAGGGACGGCAATAATCATGGGTGATTTTAATCTACATATAAACTGGAAAAATCAGATTGGCAGTAGTAGCCTGGATAAGGAGTTCGTAGAATGCTTTCGAGATAGTTTCTTAGAGCAGCACATTCTGGAACCAACCAGAGAGAAGGTTATGTGAGACTTAGTATTATATAATGTGACAAGATTAATTAACAACCTCAGAGTGTAGCCACCCTCAGTAGCAGCGAACACACTATGATTGAAAGGGAGAAGAGTGGATCTGAGACTGGTATTTTAAACTTAAATAAGAACAACTATGTGGGCATGAAAGCGGAGCTAGGTGAAGTGAACTGGGATACTAGGATAGGGGATAGATCAATAGAGAAGCAGTGGCAGACATTTAAGGGGATATTTCAGAGTATTCAGAATAAGTATATTCCTACTATAAAGAAAAATTCTAAGGGGAGGACCCAACATCCATGGTTAACTAAAGAAGTTAAGGAAAGCAGCAAACTTAAGGAAAAAGCATATAACTGCGCAAAGATGAGTTACAGGTCAGATAATTGGTCAGAGTATAAAGAATGACAGAGAATGACTAAAAGGTTAATCAGGAGAAAGAAATGAGAGTATGAGAGGAAGCTAGCTAGAAATGTAAAAACGGATAGCGAGAGGATCAGTTTTTATTTGGTTTTAGGCCTGTTCATGAGTGTGTGTGACATATGGCATGAAATGATGTGATCAGGGTAGCCATTATTCTGCAGGATGTCTCTGGTGTGCCCTGTTTCAGCATCGAGTTTGCTCACCATGCAAACTTTTAAAAATCTCTGAAGGTCCTGGTGGATTTATTACTTCTGAATTCAATGCACACATCTTGAAATAAATACAAATTGTAAAACTGTTGTGATAGAGTGACCAAGTTTCCCTCGTGGATTTGATCTGCCTGGCACACATCACCTGCTGCGGCATAACAGGCCCCTTGCAGTACCCGCCTGCCACTTTGTAAATGACCCGTTTAGTCGTTTGGTAGTGCAGAATTTGAGCATTACTGAAAAGAAGAGCCATTTTTTGTTGAAGCTTTTCACCTTGCACTCATCAGGACAATTCCCAAGAAAATACCAATGTCAGGGGGAAACAACATATGCTGTATGAGAAGAGTGCGCTGATTGGTTGTAATGTGGACTCTGATTGGTAGAGGCATTGCCATGGAGAGTGCAGCAGTTGGTGGTGACTGACAGTTAACTACCAAGCATTGCTTAAAGTTTAAACAAGGCAGCTTGACTCTAATTGGTAGAAAGGGCTGGTTGGGTAGGATCTGTACCCTGCCCGTTGTGAACAGCAGCTGGGACAAGCTGTTTGATACGATCCACCAGTCTTTGGGACGTGCGGCCTACATACCCAGCATCACACTGGCACTGAAATTCATATACCACATCACTCATTTGTGTGATAGGCAGAAAGTCTTTTTGGCTTGACGGCAGCTTCCTGTTAGTGGTGAATACCACTCGTGTTGCTATTGCAAAGTAGCAGAGTGAAACAGCTTCACATGGTGCTCAATGTTTTTGAGATACCTTTAAAAGCTGAATTCAAATATTTATTAACAAAAGAAAAGATGTCAAACACATACATAAGATTCCAGTTACTTAATACTATAGTAAATACTAAAATTCCTACCTAACCTGACCACCAAATACACCTCCTTGTAAGGCAACAGTCAACAAAATAGATTTTAAAGTTAGAAAACCAGACCAGCACAATTTATCACCTTGAAGGACTGGACACAGCAAACTCATGCAGACATGATGGGGGCATTTCTGAGGTAGTTTCGCAAAGTTTGACAGATTTTTGATTGACAGGGGAGTCGAGGGTGATGGAGGACAGACAGGAAAGTGGATTTGAGACCACCAGGTCAGCCATGATATTACTGAATGGCAGAGCAGGCTCGATGGGCTGAATAGCCTACTCCTGCTCCTAAGCCCTATGTTCCTAAGTTCCTTCCTTCCCTGGCACTGTCTGGAGTTTCTGACCCCCCCACCACCACCCCACCCCCGACCAGACTGTCTGGAGGTCTTCTCTCCCTCCCCCGGAAATGTCTCTAGTTCCTATCTCCTCTCCCCCTGGTGGATTGAAGACTGAGCTGAGTGGTGCCATGAGACTAAACTCATTGATAGACCTCACTCTGCTGTTAAATACACTACCCAGTGCAGCACTGAGTACCCCCACAGAGCAGGAGATCAGTTTCCTTCTGCAGCATGTGCTGAGTTTGATGACCTGATCTGATTATAAACTTGTGCCTTATAATAAATGTTTATAAAAGTGACTTATGCTGAAGTAGTTGCTGTGGTAAGTTTCTGTCCATTGGGAGAATTCAGAGAAGGCCACATTGTTCCAAAATCTAACTGAAGGTAAAGGTAAAACAAAAATAAAATTACCTGGAAAAACTCAGCATCTGCGGAGAGGAACACAGTTAGCGTTTCGAGTCCGTATGACTCTTCAACAGAACTTTTTTGCTTTTATGAAGATAAAGGTATTTGTTCCTTCTCAGACACAAACACATTGACAGCAGGTTCTGATCAGGCACAGAGCGACCTGCCTGATTAATGAGAGTGGGCGCTGGAACGTGCGCAGAGCACTCACGGTTACCCTTTGAGGTCTGTGGGCAGATACTGCGGATGAACAAACTCTGCTTTCTTTTCGCAGATCAGGAGGACGGACAGTCCCAGCCTCTGGAGAGCCCGTCAGCCACACACAATTTCTCCACACTGGACAGCACAGCTCTGTCTCCCTCCTCGCAGGGTGAGTGCAGTTTTGGGAGGGTGTGCCAGGCCGTGGGTGCAAACAGCATCTGCGTTTGGCTGCCTGTTCCAGAAATCAGCCAATCACCATCGCCAGTGGGTTTGTTGTTTCCTCCCCATTCTCCGAGTTAACAGGATCCAGTTATTACCTCCTGATATGGGTCTGCTCCGAGTTAATGTTCGAGTTAGTTTCCTGCTCATGCACAGGGTTAACACTCGACAATGGAAGTCTGGGAAAAGTTCATGCAATAAATTGTCTTCATTTGTATAACTTGAACTAAAGTGTCCAACAGTGCAGCACTCCCTCAATACTGCCCCCTCTGACAGTGCGGCACTCCCTCAATACTGCCCCCTCTGACAGTGCGGCACTCCCTCAATACTGCCCCCTCTGACAGTGCGGCACTCCCTCAATACTGCCCCCTCTGACAGTGCGGCACTCCCTCAATACTGCCCCCTCTGACAGTGCGGCACTCCCTCAATACTGCCCCCTCTGACAGTGCGGCACTCCCTCAATACTGCCCCCTCTGACAGTGCGGCACTCCCTCAATACTGTCCCCTCTGACAGTGCAGCACTCCCTCAATACTGCCCCCTCTGACAGTGCGGCACTCCCTCAATACTGCCCCCTCTGACAGTGCGGCACTCCCTCAATACTGCCCCCTCTGACAGTGCGGCACTCCCTCAATACTGCCCCCTCTGACAGTGCGGCACTCCCTCAATACTGCCCCCTCTGACAGTGCTGCACTCCCTCAATACTGCCCCCTCTGACAGTGCAGCACTCCCTCAATACTGCCAACACTGACAGTGCAGCACTCTCTCAATACTGCCCCCTCTGACAGTGCGGCACTCCCTCAATACTGCCCCCTCTAACAGTGCAGCACTCCCTCAATACTGCCCCCTCTGACAGTGCAGCGCTCCCTCAATACTGCCCCCTCTAACAGTGCAGCACTCCCTCAATACTGCCCCCACTGACAGTGCGGCACTCCCTCAATACTGCCCCCTCTGACAGTGCGGCACTCCCTCAATACTGCCCCCTCTGACAGTGCGGCACTCCCTCAATACTGCCCCCTCTGACAGTGCGGCACTCCCTCAATACTGCCCCCTCTGACAGTGCGGCACTCCCTCAATACTGCCCCCTCTGACAGTGCGGCACTCCCTCAATACTGCCCCCTCTGACAGTGCGGCACTCCCTCAATACTGCCCCCTCTGACAGTGCTGCACTCCCTCAATACTGCCCCCTCTGACAGTGCAGCACTCCCTCAATACTGCCAACACTGACAGTGCAGCACTCTCTCAATACTGCCCCCTCTGACAGTGCGGCACTCCCTCAATACTGCCCCCTCTAACAGTGCAGCACTCCCTCAATACTGCCCCCTCTGACAGTGCAGCGCTCCCTCAATACTGCCCCCTCTAACAGTGCAGCACTCCCTCAATACTGCCCCCACTGACAGTGCAGCTCTCCCTCAATACTGCCCTCTCTGACAGTGCAGCACTCCCTCAATACTGCCCCCTCTGACAGTGCAGCACTCCCTCAGTACTGCCCCCTCTGACAGTGCGGCACTCCCTCAATACTGCCCCCTCTGACAGTGCAGCACTCCCTCAATACTGCCAACACTGACAGTGCAGCACTCCCTCAATACTGCCTCCACTGCCAATGCTGCACTCCCTCACTACTGCCCCCTCTGACAGTGCAGCACTCCCTCACTACTGCCTCCACTGCCA
>NW_027597848.1:0-63702 GCF_964194155.1 Cetorhinus maximus | reverse complement strand
CTGTCTCTCCAACACAAACACCCCACACAGTCACTCTGACACAAAGACTTCCCCAGTCACTCCGACAAAACGCCCCCACCAGTCACTCCGACACAAACACCCCCACCGTCACTCCGAGAAAAACACCGCCCCCAGTCACTCCAACACAAACACCCCCCACCGTCACTCCGAGAAAAACACCGTCCCCAGTCACTCCGACAGACAACCCCCAGTCACTCCGACAAAAACACACCCCCGAGTCACTCCGACAAAGACACACCCCCAGTCACTCCGAGACAAACACGCCCCCCCGTCAATCCGACACACACCCCGCTCAGTCACTCCGACACAAACAACCCCCCCAGTCACTCCGACACAAGCACCCCCCCAGTCACTTCGACACAAACACCTCGCCAGTCAGTCCGACAAAAACACCCCCCCAGTCACTCTGACACACATCCCCCAGTCACTCCGACACAAACACCCCCCCAGTCGCTTCGACACAAACACCCCCCACCAAGTCACTCCGACAGACCCCACCCTGTCTCTCCAACACAAACACCCCACACAGTCACTCTGACACAAAGACTCCCCCAGTCACTCCGACAAAAACGCCCCCACCAGTCACTCCGACACAAACACACCCCCCCAGTCACTCCGACAAAACGCCCCCACCAGTCCACTCCGACAAACACACCCGCCCCAAGTCACTCCGACACAAACACCCCCCCAGTCACTCCGACAAAAACACCCCCCCCATTCACTCCGACAAACACCCCCCAAGTCACTCTGACACAAACACCCCCCCATGTCACTCCGACAAACAGCCCCCAGTGACTCCACACAAACACCACCCCTCAGTCACGCCGACAAAAACACACCCCCATTCACTCCAACACAAACGCCCCCCCCAGTCACTCCGACAGACAATCTCCAGTTACTCCGACAAAAACACCCCCCTGAGTCACTCCGACAAAAAAACCCCCCGAGTCACTCCGACAAACACCCCCCCAGTCACTCCGACACACACACCCCCCCAGTCATTCCGACCAACACCACCACAGTCGCTCCGACACAAACACCCCCCCATTCATTCGGACACAAACGCCCCCCACCAATTCACTCCGACAGACAACCCCCAGTCATTCCGACAAAAACACACCCACCAATCACTCCGACAAAAACAGCACCCCCCAGTTACTCCAACAAATTCCCCCTTAGTCACTTTGAACACACACAACCCCCCCAGTCACTCCGACACAAACAACCCCCCCAGTCACTCCGAGAAACCACCCCCCAGTCACTCCGACACAAACACCCCCCCCAGTAACTCCGACAAAAACAACCCCCGAGTCACTACGACAAAAACACCACCCCCAGGCACTCCGACACAAACAACCCCCAGTCACCACGACAAACACCCACCCGTCACTCCGACACAAACACCCCCACCCCAGTCACTCCGAGAAAACACCATCGCCAGTCACTCCGACACAAACACACCCACAGTCACTCTGACATAAAGACCCCCCCAGTCTCGCCAACAAAAACAAACCCCCCAGTCACTCCGACAAAAACACCCCCCCCCCAATCACTCCGACAAAAACACCCCCCCCAGTCACTCCGACAAAACCACCCACCTCAGTTACTCCAACAAACAACCCCCTAGTCACTCCGACACACACGCCACCCCCAGTAACTCCAACAAAAACACCCCCCCCAGTCACTCTGACACAAACACGCCAACCAGTCACTCTGACAAACACACCCCCCAGTCACTCCTTCAAAAAATACCCCAGTCTCTCCGACACAAACACCCTCCCCATCACTTCGACACAAACACCCCCACCATCAATCCGCCACAAACATCCCCCCCAGTCACTCTGACACAAAGACCCGCCCAGTCACTCCGACAAAAACACCCCCCCAGTCACACCGACAAAAACACCCCCCCAGTCACTCCGGAACAAACAACCCCCAGTCACTCCGACAAACACCCCCCCAAGTCACACCGACACAAACACCCCCCTCCCAGTCACTCCTACACAAACACCCCCCACAGTCACTCCGACAAACTCCCCCCAGTCACTTCGACACAAACACCCCCCACCCCAGTCACTCCGAGAAAACACCATCGCCAGTCACTCCGACACAAACACCTCGCCCCGTCACTTCGGCACAAACACCCCCACCGTCAATCCACCACATACAACCCCCACAGTCACTCTGACACAAAGACCCGCCCAGTCATTCCGACAAAAACACCCCCCCAGTCACTCCAACACAAACAACCCCCCCCAGTCACTCCGACACAAACACTCACCCCAGTCACTCCGACAAACACCACCCCCCAGTCACTCCGAGAAAAACACCGTCGCCAGTCACTCCGACACAAACACCCCCCCCAAGTCACTCCGAGAAAAACACCGCCCCCAGTCACTCCGACAGAAACACCCCCCCCAGTCGCTCTGAAACAAACAACCCCCAGTCACCCCGACAAACACCCACCCATCACTCCGACACAAACACCCCCCGCAGTAACTCCGACACAAACACCTCCCCCAGTCACTCCGACAAACACCCCACAGTCACTCCGACACAAGCACCCCCCACCGCAGTCACTCTGAGAAAAACACCGCCCCCAGTCACTCCGACACAAACAACCCCCCCAGTCACTCCGAGAAACACCCCCCAGTCACTCCGACACAAACACCCCCCACCCCAGTCACTCCGACACAAACCCCCCCAGTCACTCCGACAAAAACACCCCCCCATTCACTCCGACACCAAAGCCCCCCCCCAGTCACTCGGACAGACAACCTCCAGTCACTCCGCCAAAAACAGCCCCCCCAGTCACTCCGAGAAAAACACCCCCCCCGAGTCAATCCGACAAAAACACCAACCCGAGTCACTCCAACAAAATCAACCCCCCCCAGTCACTCCGAAACAAACAGCCCCCCAGTCACTCCGACCAACACCACCACAGTCACTCCGACACAAACACCGCACCCCAGTCACTCTGAGAAAAACACCCCCCCGAGTCACTCCGACAAAAACACCGCCCCCAGTCACTCTGACACAAACAAGCCCCCCAGTCACTCCGACAAACACCCCACAGTCACTCCGACACATACACCGCACCCCCAGTCACTCCGACAAAAACACCCCCCCGAGTCACTCCGACAAAAACACCACCCACAGGCACTCCGACACAAACACGCCCCCCCGTCAATCCAAAACACAAACCCCCCCAAGTCACTCCGACAGACCCCACCCTGTCTCTCTGACACAAACACCCCCACAGTCACTCTGACATAAAGACCCCCCCAGTCTCTCCAACAAAACCGCCACCCCCAGTCACTCCGAAACAAACACCCCCCCAGTCACTCCGACAAACACCCCCAAGTCACTCCGACACAAACACCCCCTCCCCAGTCACTCCGACACATACACCCCCCCCATTCATTCCGACAAACATCCCCCAAGTCACTCTGACACAAACAACCCCCCGTCACTCCGACAAACACCCCCCAGTCACTCCGACACAAACACCCTCCCTCAGTAACTCTGACATTAACACCCCCCAATTCACTCCGACACAAACACCACCCCCAGTCAGTCCGACAGACAATCCCCAGTCACTCCGACACAAACACCCCACCCCAGTCACTCTGAGAAAAACACCGCCCCAGTCACTCCGACACAAACAACCCCCCCCAGTCACTCCGAGAAAAACACCGCCCCCAGTCACTCCGACACAAACACCCCCCAAGTCACTCCGACAAAAACACCCCCGCAGTCACTCCGAAACAAACAACCCCCAGTCACTCCGACAAACACCCCCCCAGTCACTCCGACACAAACACCACCCCCCCAGTAACTCCGACACAAACACCCCCCCCAGTCACTCCGACAAACACCCCCCAGTCACTCCGACACAAAAACCCCCACCGTCACTCCGAGAAAAACACCGCCCCCAGTCACTCCAACACAATCACCCCCCACCGTCACTCCGAGAAAAGCACCGTCCACAGTCACTCCGACAGACAACCCCCAGTCACTCCAACAAAAACACACCCCCGAGTCACTCCGACAAAGACACCACCCCCAGTCACTCCGACACAAACACGCCCCCCCGTCAATCCGACACACACCCCGCCCAGTCACTCCGACACAAACACCCCCTCCGTCAATCCGACAAACACTCCCCCCAGTCACTCCGACACACACAACCCCTCCAGTAACTCCGACAAAAACACCCCCCCAAGTCACTCTGACAGACAACCTCCAGTCAGTCTGACACACCCCCCGCCAGTCACTCCGACTAAAACAACCCCCCCAGTCAGTCCGACACAAACACCCCCCCCAGTCACTTCGAAGCAAACTCCCCACCCAGTCACACCGACACAAACAGACCCCCCAGTCACTCCGACACAAACACCCCCCCAGTCACTCCGACAAACCCCACGCAGTCACTCCGACACAAAGACCTGCCCAGTCACTCCGACAAACACCCCCCAGTCACTCCGACACATACACCGCCCCCCCAGTCACTCCGACAAAAACACCCCCCCGAGTCACTCCGACAAAAACACCACCCACAGGCACTCCGACACAAACACGCCCCCCCGTCAATCCGAAACACAAACCCCCCCAAGTCACTCCGACAGACCCCACCCTGTCTCTCTGACACAAACACCCCCACAGTCACTCTGACATAAAGCCCCCCCCATTCTCTCCAACAAAAACGCCACCCCCAGTCACTCCGAAACAAACACCCCCCCAGTCACTCCGACAAACACCCCCCAAGTCACTCCGACACAAACACCCCCTCCCCAGTCACTCCGACACATACACCCCCCCCATTCATTCCGACAAACATCCCCCAAGTCACTCTGACACAAACACCCCCCCCGTCACTCCGACAAACACCCCCCAGTCACTCCAACACAAACACCCTCCCTCAGTAACTCCGACAATAACACCCCCCAATTCACTCCGACACAAATGCCACCCCCAGTCAGTCCGACAGACAATCCCCAGTCACTCTGACACAAACACCCCACCCCAGTCACTCCGAGAAAAACACCGCCCCCAGTCACTCCGACACAAACAACCCCCCCCAGTCACTCCGAGAAAAACACCGCCCCCAGTCACTCCGACACAAACACCACACCCCTGTCACTCCGAGAAAAAAAACCCCCAGTCACTCCGACACAAACACCCCCCCAGTCACTCCGACAAAAACACCCCCGCAGTCACTCCGAAACAAACAACCCCCAGTCACTCCGACAAACACCCCCCCAGTCACTCCGACACAAACACCACCCCCCCAGTAACTCCGACACAAACACCCCCCCCAGTCACTCCGACAAACAAACCCCAGTCACTCCAACACAAAACCCCCCACCGTCACTCCGAGAAAAACACCGCCCCCAGTCACTCCAACACAAACACCCCCCACCGTCACTCCAAGAAAAACACCGTCCCCAGTCACTCCGACAGACAACCCCCAGTCACTCCAACAAAAACACACCCCCGAGTCACTCCGACAAAGACACCACCCCCAGTCACTCTGACACAAACACGCCCCCCCGTCAATCCGACACACACCCCGCCCAGTCACTCCGACACAAACACCCCCCCCAGTCACTCCGACACAAACACCCCCCCAGTCACTTCGACACAAACACCTCGCCAGTCAGTCCGACACAAACACCACCCCCCCAGTCACTCTGACACACATCCCCAGTCACTCCGACACAAACACCCCCCCCAGTCGCCTCGACACAAACACCCCCCACCAAGTCACTCCGACAGACCCCACCCTGTCTCTCCAACACAAACACCCCACACAGTCACTCCGACACAAAGACTCCCCCAGTCACTCCGACAAAAACGCCCCCACCAGTCACTCCGACACAAACACCCCCACCGTCACTCCGAGAAAAACACCGCCCCCAGTCACTCCAACACAAACACCCCCCACCGTCACTCCGAGAAAAACACCGTCCCCAGTCACTCCGACAGACAACCCCCAGTCACTCCGACAAAAACACACCCCCGAGTCACTCCGACAAAGACACCACCCCCAGTCACTCCGAGACAAACACGCCCCCCCGTCAATCCGACACACACCCCGCTCAGTCACTCCGACACAAACAACCCCCCCAGTCACTCCGACACAAGCACCCCCCCAGTCACTTCGACACAAACACCTCGCCAGTCAGTCCGACAAAAACACCCCCCCCCAGTCACTCTGACACACATCCCCCAGTCACTCCGACACAAACACCCCCCCCAGTCGCTTCGACACAAACACCCCCCACCAAGTCACTCCGACAGACCCCACCCTGTCTCTCCAACACAAACACCCCACACAGTCACTCTGACACAAAGACTCCCCCAGTCACTCCGACAAAAACGCCCCCACCAGTCACTCCGACACAAACACCCCCCCAGTCACTCCGACAAAAACGCCCCCACCAGTCACTCCGACAAACACACCCGCCCCAAGTCACTCCGACACAAACACCCCCCAGTCACTCCGACAAAAACACCCCCCCATTCACTCCGACAAACACCCCCCAAGTCACTCTGACACAAACACCCCCCATGTCACTTCGACAAACAGCCCCCAGTGACTCCAACACAAACACCACCCCTCAGTCACGCCGACAAAAACACACCCCCATTCACTCCAACACAAACGCCCACCCCAGTCACTCCGACAGACAATCTCCAGTTACTCCGACAAAAACACCCCCCTGAGTCACTCCGACAAAAAACCCCCGAGTCACTCCGACAAACACCCCCCCAGTCACTCCGACACACACACCCCCCAGTCATTCCGACCAACACCACCACAGTCGCTCCGACACAAACACCCCCCCATTCATTCGGACACAAACGCCCCCCACCAATTCACTCCGACAGACAACCCCCAGTCATTCCGACAAAAACACACCCACCAATCACTCCGACAAAAACAGCACCCCCCAGTTACTCCAACAAATTCCCCCTTAGTCACTTTGACACACACAACCCCCCCAGTCACTCCGACACAAACAACCCCCCCAGTCACTCCGAGAAACACCCCCCAGTCACTCCGACACAAACACCCCCCCAGTAACTCCGACAAAAACAACCCCCCGAGTCACTACGACAAAAACACCACCCCCAGGCACTCCGACACAAACAACCCCCAGTCACCACGACAAACACCCACCCGTCACTCCGACACAAACACCCCCCACCCCAGTCACTCCGAGAAAACACCATCGCCAGTCACTCCGACACAAACACACCCACAGTCACTCTGACATAAAGACCCCCCCAGTCTCGCCAACAAAAACAAACCCCCAGTCACTCCGACAAAAACACCCCCCCCCCAATCACTCCGACAAAAACACCCCCCCCAGTCACTCCGACAAAACCACCCACCTCAGTTACTCCAACAAACAACCCCCTAGTCACTCCGACACACACGCCACCCCAGTAACTCCAACAAAAACACCCCCCCCAGTCACTCTGACACAAACACGCCAACCAGTCACTCTGACAAACACACCCCCCAGTCACTCCTTCAAAAAATACCCCCAGTCTCTCCGACACAAACACCCTCCCCATCACTTCGACACAAACACCCCCACCATCAATCCGCCACAAACATCCCCCCAGTCACTCTGACACAAAGACCCGCCCAGTCACTCCGACAAAAACACCCCCCCAGTCACACCGACAAAAACACCCCCCAGTCACTCCGGAACAAACAACCCCCAGTCACTCCGACAAACACCCCCCCAAGTCACACCGACACAAACACCCCCCTCCCAGTCACTCCTACACAAACACCCCCCACAGTCACTCCGACAAACTCCCCCCAGTCACTTCGACACAAACACCCCCCACCCCAGTCACTCCGAGAAAACACCATCGCCAGTCACTCCGACACAAACACCTGCCCGTCACTTCGGCACAAACACCCCCACCGTCAATCCACCACATACAACCCCCACAGTCACTCTGACACAAAGACCCGCCCAGTCATTCCGACAAAAACACCCCCCCAGTCACTCCAACACAAACAACCACCCCCCAGTCACTCCGACACAAACACTCACCCCAGTCACTCCGACAAACACCACCCCCCAGTCACTCCGAGAAAAACACCGTCGCCAGTCACTCCGACACAAACACCCCCCCCAAGTCACTCCGAGAAAAACACCGCCCCCAGTCACTCCGACAGAAACACCCCCCCCAGTCGCTCTGAAACAAACAACCCCCAGTCACCCCGACAAACACCCACCCATCACTCCGACACAAACACCCCCCGCAGTAACTCCGACACAAACACCTCCCCCAGTCACTCCGACAAACACCCCACAGTCACTCCGACACAAGCACCCCCCACCGCAGTCACTCTGAGAAAAACACCGCCCCCAGTCACTCTGACACAAACACCCCCCCCAGTCACTCCGACAGACAACCCCCAGTCTCTCCGAGAAAAACACCCCCCCGAGTCACTCCGACAAAAACACCGCCCCCAGTCACTCCGACACAAACAACCCCCCAGTCACTCCGAGAAACACCCCCAGTCACTCCGACACAAACACCCCCCACCCCAGTCACTCCGACACAAACCCCCCCAGTCACTCCGACAAAAACACCCCCCCATTCACTCCGACACCAAAGCGCCCCCCCAGTCACTCGGACAGACAACCTCCAGTCACTCCGCCAAAAACAGCCCCCCCAGTCACTCCGAGAAAAACACCCCCCCGAGTCAATCCGACAAAAACACCAACCCGAGTCACTCCAACAAAATCAACCCCCCCCAGTCACTCCGAAACAAACAGCCCCCAGTCACTCCGACCAACACCACCACAGTCGCTCCGACACAAACACCCCCCCAGTCACTCTGATACAAACAGCACCCCCAGTCACTCCGACACAAACACCCCCCCCAGACACTCCGATAGACACCTCCCCAGTCACGCTGACACACACCCCCCTGTCAGTCCAACACACCCCCCCAGTCACTCGACACAAACACCCACCCCAGTCACTCAGACACAAACACCCCCCCAGTCACTCCGACACAAACCCCGCCCCAGTCACTCCGACACAAACACCCCCCCAGTCACTCTGACAAAAACACCCCCCATTCACTCCGACAAACACCCCCAAGTCACTCAGACACAAACACCCCCCTCTGTCACTCTGACAGACAATCCCCAGTCACTCCAACAAACACCCCCCCCACCGAGTCACTCCGACAAACACCCCCCCCCAGTCACTCCGAAACAAACACCCCGCCAGTCACTCCGACACACACACCCCCCAGTCACTCCGACAAAAACACCCCCCCGAGTCACTCCGACAAACACACCCCCCAGTCACTCCAAAACAAACACCCCCCCAGTCACTCCGACAAACACACCCCCCAGTCACTCCGACCAACACCACCACAGTCGCTCCGACACAAACACCCCAACCAGTCACTCCGACAAACGCCCCCCCATTCATTCCGACACAAATGCCCCCCCCCCATTTCACTCCGACAGACAAACCCCAGTCACTCCGACAAAAACACCCCCCCCAGTCACTCCGACAGACACCCCCTAGTCACTTCGAGACAAACACCTCGCCCGGTCACTCCGTCACAAACAGCCCCCCCCAGTAACTCCAACAAACTCCCCCCTAGTCACTCCAACACACACACTCCCCCCAGTAACTCCGACAAAACAGCCCCCCAGTCACTCCGACACAAACACCCCACCCCAGTCACTCCGACAGACAACCCCCAGTCAGTCTGACACACCCCCCCCAGTCACTCCGACACAAACAACACCCCCAGTCAGTCCGACACAAACAACCCCCCCCCAGTCACTCCGACATACACCCCCCCGTCACCCGACACACCCCCCCCCCAGTCACTTTTACACAAACACCCCCCCAGACACTTCGACGCAAATGCCCCACCCAGTCACTCCGACACAAACACCCCCCAGTCACTCCGACAAACCCCCGCCCAGTCACTCCGACACAAACACCTCGCCCCGTCACTTTCGGCACAAACAACCCCACCGTCAATCCACCACAAACATCCCCCACAGTCACTCTGACACAAAGACCCGCCCAGTCATTCCGACAAAAACACCCCCCAGTCACTCCAACACAAACAACCCCCCCAGTCACTCTGACACAAATAGTCACCCCAGTCACTCCGACAAACACCCCCCCCAGTCACTCCGAGAAAAACACCGTCGCCAGTCACTCCGACACAAACACCCCGCCCCCAGTCACTCCGAGAAAAACACCGCCCCCAGTCACTCCGACAGAAACACCCCCCAGTCACTCTGAAACAAACAACCCCCAGTCACCACGACAAACACCCACCCGTCACTCCGACACAAACACCCCTCCCAGTAACTCCGACACAAACACCTCCCCCAGTCACTCCGACAAACACCCCCCAGTCCACCGCAGTCACTCCGAAAAAAACACCGCCCCCAGTCACTCCGACACAAACACTACCCCCAGTCACTCCGACAGACAACCCCCAGTCACGCCGAGAAAAACACCCCCCCGAGTCACTCCGACAAAAACACCGCCCCCAGTCACTCCGACACAAACAACCCCCCCAGTCACTCCGAGAAACACCCCCCAGTCACTCCGACACAAACACCCCCCCCAGTCACTCCGACAAAAACACCCCCCCGAGTCACTCCGACAAAAACACCACCCCCAGGCACTCCGACACAAACACGCCCCCCGTCAATCCGACACACACACCCCCCCCAAGTCACTCCGACAGACCCCACCCTGTCTCTCCGACACAAACACCCCCACAGTCACTCTGACATAAAGACCCCCCCAGTCTCTCCAACAAAAACACACCCCCCAGTCACTCCGACACAAACACCCCCCCCAGTCACTCCGACAAAAACGCCACCCCCAGTCAATCCGAAACAAACACCCCTCCAGTCACTATGACAAACACCCCCAAGTCACTCTGACACAAACACCCCCTCCCCAGTCACTCCGACACATACACCCACCCCAGACACTCCGACAAACACACCCAGTCACTCCGACACAAACACCACCCCCCAGTCACTCCGACACAAACCCCCCCCCAGTCACTCCGACACAAACACCCCCCCAGTCACTCCGACACAAACAGCTCCCCCAGTCACTCTGACAGACACCCACCCAGTCACTCCGACACACACCCCCCAGTCAGTCTGACACAAACACCACCCCCAGTCACTTCGACACAAACACCTCCCTAAGTCACTTCGACACAAACACCCCCACCCGTTAACCCGACACACACACCCCCAGTCACTCCGACACAAACACGCCCCCAGTCACTCCGACACAAACACCCCCCCAGTCACTCCGACAAAAACACACCCCCCATTCACTCCGACAAACAACCCCCAAGTCACTCAGACACAAACACCCCCCTCTGTCACTCCGACAGACAATCCCCAGTCACTCCGACAAAAACACCCCCCCGAGTCACTCCGACAAAAACACCCCCCCGAGTCACTCCGACAAACACCACCCCCAGTCACTCCGAAACAAACACCCCCCCAGTCACTCTGACACACACACCCCCCAGTCACTCCGACCAACACCACCACAGTCGCTCCGACACAAACACCCCCCCCAGTCACTCCAACAGACAACCTCCAGTCAGTCTGACACAACCCCCACCAGTCACTCCGACTAAAACAACCCCCCCCAGTCAGTCCGACACAAACACCCCCCCCAGTCACTTCGACGCAAACTCCCCACCCAGTCACACCGACACAAACAGCCCCCCCAGTCACTCCGACACAAACACCCCCCAGTCACTCCGACAAAAACACCCCCCCAGTCACTCCGACAAAAACACCCCCCCCATTCACTCCGACAAACACCCCCCAAGTCACTCTGACACAAACACCCCCCCATGTCACTCCGACAAACAGCCCCCAGTGACTCCGACACAAACACCATCCCTCAGTCACGCCGACAATAACACCCCCCCATTCACTCCGACACAAACGCCCCCCCCCAGTCACTCCGACAGACAATCTCCAGTTACTCCGACAAAAACACCCCCCCGAGTCACTCCGACAAAAACACCCCCCCGAGTCACTCCGACAAAAACAGCACCCCCCAGTTACTCCAACAAACTCCCCCTTAGTCACTCTGACACACACAACCCCCCCAGTCACTCCGACACAAACAACCCCCCCAGTCACTCCGAGAAACACCCCCCAATCACTCCGACACAAACACCCCCCCCAGTCACTCTGACAAAAACAACCCCCCGAGTCACTACGACAAACACCCCCCCCAGTCACTCCGACACACACACCCCCCATTCATTCGGACACAAACGCCCCCCACCAATTCACTCCGACAGACAACCCCCAGTCACTCCGACAAAAACACACCCACCAATCACTCCGACAAAAACAGCACCCCCCAGTTACTCCAACAAACTCCCCCTTAGTCACACTGACACACACAACCCCCCCAGTCACTCCGACACAAACAACCCCCCCAGTCACTCCGAGAAACACCCCCCAGTCACTCCGACACAAACACCACCCCCAGTCACTCTGACAAAAACAACCCCCCGAGTCACTACGACAAAAACACCACCCCCAGGCACTCCGACACAAACACGCCCCCCCGTCAATCCGACACACACACCCCCCCAAGTCACTCCGTCAGACCCCACCCTGTCTCTCCGACACAAACACCCCCACAGTCACTCTGACATAAAGACCCCCCCGTCTCGCCAACAAAAACACCCCCCCCAGTCACTCCGACAAAAACGCCACCCCCAGTCAATCCGAAACAAACACCCCTCCAGTCACTCTGACAAACACCCCACAAGTCACTCCGACACAAACACCCCCTCCCCAGACACTCCGACACATACACCCCCCCAGACACTCCGACAAACACCCCCAGTCACTCCGACAAAAAACACCCCCCCCAGTCTCTCCGACACAAACACCACCCCTCAGTCACGCCGACAAAAACACCCCCCCATTCACTCCGACACAAACGCCCCCCCTAGTCACTCCGACAGACAACCTCCAGTCACTCCGACAAAAACAGCACCCCCAGTCACTCCGACAAAAGCACCCCCCCGAGTCACTGCGACAAAAACACCACCACGAGTCACTCTGACATAAAGACCCCCCCTGTCTCGCCAACAAAAACACCCCCCCCAGTCACTCCGACAAAAACGCCACCCCCAGTCAATCCGAAACAAACACCCCTCCAGTCACTCTGACAAACACCCCACAAGTCACTCCGACACAAACACCCCCTCCCCAGACACTCCGACACATACACCCCCCCAGACACTCCGACAAACACCTCCAGTCACTCCGACAAAAAACACCCCCCCCAGTGACTCCGACACAAACACCACCCCTCAGTCACGCCGACAAAAACACCCCCCCATTCACTCCGACAAAATCACCCACCTCAGTTACTCCAACAAACACCCCCCTAGTCACTCCGACACACACACCCCCCCCAGTAACTCCAACAAAAACACCCCCCCCAGTCACTCCGACACAAACATGCCAACCAGTCACTCCGACAAACACCCCCCCTGTTACTCCTTCAAAAACATACCCCAGTCTCTCCGACACAAACACCCGCCCCATCACTTCGACACAAACACCCCCACCGTCAATCCGCCACAAACATCCCCCACAGTCACTCTGACACAAAGACCCGCCCAGTCACTCCGACAGAAACACCCCCCCAGTCACACCGACAAAAACACCCACCCAGTCACTCCGACACAAACAGTCCCCCCAGTCACTCCGACAAACACCCCCCCCAGTCACTCCGAGAAAAACACCGTCGCCAGTCACTCCGACACAAACACTACCCCCAGTCACTCCGACAGACAACCCCCAGTCACGCCGAGAAAAACACCCCCCCCGAGTCACTCCGACAAAAACACCGCCCCCAGTCACTCCAACACAAACAACCCCCCCAGTCACTCCGAGAAACACCCCCCAGTCACTCCGACACAAACACCCCCCCCCAGTCACTCCGACAAAAACACCCCCCCGAGTCACTCCGACAAAAACACCACCCCCAGGCACTCCGACACAAACACGCCCGCCCGTCAATCCGACACACACACCCCCCCCAAGTCACTCCGACAGACCCCACCCTGTCTCTCCGACACAAACACCCCCACAGTCACTCTGACATAAAGACCCCCCCAGTCTCTCCAACAAAAGCACCCCCCCCAGTCACTCCGACACAAACACCCCCCCCAGTCACTCCGACAAAAACGCCACCCCCAGTCAATCCGAAACAAACACCCCTCCAGTCACTATGACAAACACCCCCCAAGTCACTCTGACACAAACACCCCCTCCCCAGTCACTCCGACACATACACCCACCCCAGACACTCCGACAAACACACCCAGTCACTCCGACACAAACCCCCCCGCAGTCACTCTGACACAAACACCCCCCCAGTCACTCCGACACAAACAGCTCCCCCAGTCACTCCGACAAACACCCACCCAGTCACTCCGACACACACCCCCCAGTCAGTCTGACACAAACACCACCCCCAGTCACTTCGACACAAACACCTCCCCAAGTCACTTCGACACAAACACCCCCACCCGTTAACCCGACACACACCCCCCCCAGTCACTCCCACACAAACACCCTCCCCCAGTCACTCCGACAGACACAACCCCCCAGTCACGTCGACACAAACACCTCGCCCAGTCATTCCGACACAAACACCTCCCCCCAGTCACTCTGACACCAACACACCCCCCGAGTCACTCCGACACGAACACACCCCCCCAGTCACTCCGACACATCCTCCCCAGTCACTCCGACACAAACACCCCCCCAGTCACTCCAACACACACCCCACCCAGTCACTCCGACCCACCCCCCCCAGTAACTCCGACACACACCCCACCCAGTCACTCCGACACATCGCCCCCAGTTACTCCGACACACCCCCCCCACTCACTTCGACACAAACACCCCCCCCGCAGTCACTTCGACACAAACACCCCCCCAGTCACTCCGACAAACACCCCCCAGTCACTCCGACACAACACCCCCCCACAGTCACTCCGACAGACAACCCCCAGTCACTCCGACAAAAACACCCCCCCATTCACTCCGACAAAAACAACCCCCCCAGTCACTCCGACAAAAACACCCCCCCATTCACTCCGACAAAAACAACCCCCCCAGTCACTCCGACACAAACACCCCCCCCCACTCACTCCGATACAAACACGCCCCCCAGTCACTTCGACACAAACACCCCCCCAGTCACTCCGACAAACCCCACCCAGTCACTCCGACACAAACACCTCGCCCCGTCACTTTGGCACAAACACCCCCACCGTCAATCCGCCACAAACATCCCCCACAGTCACTCTGACACAAAGACCCGCCCAGTCACTCCGACAAAAACAACCCCCCAGTCACTCCAACACAAACAACCCCCCCAGTCACTCCGACACAGACACTCCCCCCAGTCACTCCGACAAACACCCCCCCCAGTCACTCCGAGAAAGACATCGTCGCCAATCACTCCGACACAAACACCCCCCACCCAGTCACTCCGAGAAAAACGCCGCCCCCAGTCACTCCGACAGAAACACCCCCCCCAGTCACTCTGAAACAAACAACCTCCAGTCACCCCGACAAACACCCACCCATCACTCCGACACAAACACCCCCCCCAGTAACTCCGACACAAACACCTCCCCCAGTCACTCCGACAAACACCCCCCAGTCACTCCTACACAAGCACCCCCCACCGCAGTCACTCCGAGAAAAACACCGCCCCCCGTCACTCCGACAAAAACACCCCCCCCAGTCACTCCGACAGATAACCCCCAGTCACTCCGAGAAAAACACCCCCCCGAGTCACTCTGACAAAAACACCGCCCCCAGTCACTCCGACACAAACAACCCCCCCAGTCACTCCGAGAAACACCCCCCAGTCACTCCGACACAAACACCACCCCCCAGGCACTCCGACACAAACACGCCACCCCGTCAATCCGACACACGCACACCACCCAAGTCACTCCGACAGACCCCACCCTGTCTCTCCGACACAAACACCCCCCCAGTATCTCCAACAAAAACACCCCCCCCAGTCACTCCTACACAAACACCCCCCCAGTCACTCCGACAAAAACGCCACCCCCAGTCAATCCGAAACAAACACCCCTCCAGTCACTCTGACAAACACCCCCCAAGTCACTCCGACACAAACACCCCCTCCCCAGTCACTCCGACACATACACCCCCCCCAGACACTCCGACAAACACCCCCAGTAACTCCAACAAAAACACCCCCCCCAGTCACCCGACACAAACACGCCAACCAGTCACTCCGACAAACACCCCCCCAGTCACTCCTTCAAAAACATACCCCAGTCTCTCCGACACAAACACCCTCCCCGTCACTTCGACACCAACACCCCCACCGTCAATCCGCCACAAACATCCCCCCCAGTCACTCTGACACAAAGACCCGCCAAGTCACTCCGACAAAAACACCCCCCCAGTCACACCGACAAAAACACCCCCCCAGTCACTCCGAAACAAACAACCCCCAGTCACTCTAACAAACACCCCCCCAGTCACACCGACACAAACACCCCCCTCCCAGTCACTCCTACACAAACACCCCTCACAGTCACTCCGACAAACTCCCCCCAGTCACTTCGACACAAACACCCCCCATCCCAGTCACTCCGAGAAAACACCGTCGCCAGTCACTCCGACACAAACACCCCCCTCCCAGCGAGTCCGACACAAACACCCCCCCCAGTCAGCCTGACACAAACACCCACTCCAGTCACTCTGACACACCCCCCCAGTCACTCCGACACAAACACCATCCCCCAGTCACTCCGACAGAATCACCCCCACAGTCATGTCGACACAAACACCCCCCCCAGTCACTCTGACACACCCCGCCCCCAGTCACTCCGACACAAACACCCCCCCCAGTCACTCCGACAGACAACCCCCAGTCAGTCTGACACACCCCCCCCAGTCACTCCAACTAAAACAACCCCCCCCAGTCAGTCCGACACAAACACCCCCCTCAGTCACTCCGAGAAAAACACCGTCGCCAGTCAATCCGACACAATCACCCCCCCTGTCACTCCGACAAACACCCCGCACCCAGTCACTCTGAGAAAAACACCGTCGCCAGTCACTCCGACACATACACCCCCACCCAGTCACTCCAACACAAACCCCCCTAGTCACTCCGACAAAAACACCTACCCCCGTCATTCCGACGCACACACCCCCCCCCAGTCAGTCGAACACAAACACCTCCCCCAGTCACTTCGACACAAACACCTCCCCAAGTCACTTCGACACGAACACCCCCACCCGTTAACCCGACACCCCCCCCCCAGTCACTCCGACACAAACACCCTCCCCCAGTCACTCCGACAGACACAACCCCCCAGCCACGTCGACACAAACACCTCGCCCAGTCACTCCGACACAAACACCTCCCCCCAGTCACTCTGACACCAACACACCCCCTGAGTCACTCCGACACGAACACACCCCCCCAGTCACTCCGACACATCCTCCCCAGTCACTCCGACACAAACACCCCCCCCCAGTCACTCCAACACACACCCCACCCAGTCACTCTGACCCACCCCCCCAGTAACTCCGACACACACCCCACCCAGTCACTCCGACACATCGCCCCCAGTCACTCCGACACACCCCCCCCACTCACTTCGACACAAACACCCCCCCCAGTCACTCCGACACAAACATCACCACCGCAGTCACTCCGACACAAACACCCCCCCAGGCACTCCGACAAACACCCCCCAGTCACTCCGACACAACACCCCCCCACAGTCACTCCGACAGACAACCCCCAGTTACTCCGACAAAAACACCCCCCCATTCACTCCGACAAAAACAACCCCCCCAGTCACTCCGACACAAACACCTCCCCCCACTCACTCCGATACAAACACGCCCCCCAGTCACTTCGACACAAAAACCCCCCCAGTCACTTCGACACAAACACCCCACCGTCAATCCGACACACATCCCCCCCAGTCACTCCGAGACTAACACCCTCCACCAGTTACTCCGACAAAAAGACCCCTCCCCAGTCACTCCGACACAAACACCCCCCCAGTCACTCTGACACAAACAACCCCCCAGTCACTCCGACACACATGTCCACCCCAGTCACTCCGACAGATCGCCGCCAGTCACTCCGACACACCCCCCCAGTCACTCCGACACACACCCCCCTAGTCACTCCGACACATCCCCCCCAGTCACTCCGACACAAACACCCCCCTAGTCACTCCAACACACACCACACCCAGTCAGTCCGACACATCCCCCCCAGTCACTCCGACACAAACACCCCCCTAGTCACTCCAACACACACCCCACCCAGTCACTCCGACCCACCCCCCCAGTAACTCCGACACACACCCCACCCAGTCACTCCGACCCACCCCCCCCAGTAACTCCGACACACACCCCACCCCAGTCACTCTGACAGATCACCCCCAGTCACTCTGACACATCCCCCCCAGTCACTCCGACACACACCGCACCCAGTCACTCCGACACATCCCCCCCAGTCACTCCGACACAAACACCCCCCTAGTCACTCCAACACACACCCCACCCAGTCACTCCGACCCACCCCCCCAGTAACTCCGACACACACCCCACCCAGTCACTCCGACCCACCCCCCCCAGTAACTCCGACACACACCCCACCCCAGTCACTCTGACAGATCACCCCCAGTCACTCTGACACATCCCCCCCAGTCACTCCGACACACACCGCACCCAGTCACTCCGACACATCGCCACCAGTCACTCAGACGCAAACACCCCCCCAGTCACTCCGTCACAAACACCAACCCCCAGTCACTCCGACAGACACCCACCCAGTCACTCCGACACACACCCCCCAGTCAGTCCAACACAAACACCACCCCCAGTCACTTCGACACAAACACCTCCCCAAGTCACTTCGACACAAACACCCCCACCCGTTAACCCGACACACACACCCCCAGTCACTCCGACACAAACACCCTCCCCCAGTCACTCCGACAGATACAACCCCCCAGTCACGTCGACACAAACACCTCGCCCAGTCACTCCGACACAAACACCTCCCCCCAGTCACTCTGACACATCCTCCCCAGTCACTCCGACACAAACACCCCCCCAGTCACTCCAACACACACCCCACCCAGTCACTCCGAGACACCCTCCACAGTCACTCCGATACAAACTCCCCCCATGTCACTCCGAAACAAACACACACCCCAGTCACTCCGAAACACAGCACACCTGTGACTCCAATGCACACCCCCCCCAGTCACTCCAACACACCCTCCCCCAGTCACTCCGACGCAAACTCCCCCAGACACTCCGAAACCAATAACCGCCCCCAGTCACTCCGACAGAAACACCCCCCCCAGTCACTCCGAAACCAACAACCTCCCTAGTCACTCCGACTTGCCCCCCCACAGTCACTCCAACACACCCCCCACACAGTCACTCCGACACAAACACCTCCCCAGTCACTCCGACACAAACAGCCCCCCAGTCACTCGGAAACAAACACCCGCCCCCAGTCACTCCGACACAAGCACCCCCCCACAGTAACGCCGACACACCCACCACAGTCACTCCGACCCACAACCCCCCCAGTCACTCCGACACACCACCCCCAGTCATTCCGAAAAACACCCACCCAAGTCACTCCGACACAAACACCTCCCCCTAGTCAGTCCATAACAAACACCCACCCCATTCACCCCGACACACCCCCCCAGTCACTCCGACACATCCTCCCCAGTCACTCCGACACAAACACCCCCCCCAGTCACTCCAACACACACCCCACCCAGTCACTCCGACCCACCCCCCCCAGTAACTCTGACACACACCCCACCCAGTCACTCCGACACATCGCCCCCAGTCACTGCGACACACCCCCCACACTCACTTCGACACAAACACCCCCCCCCAGTCACTCCGACACAAACACCCCCCCCGCAGTCACTCCGAAACAAACACCCCCCCAGTCACTCCGACACAACACCCCCCCACAGTCACTCCGACAGACACCCCCCCAGTCACTCAGACAAACACCCCCCAGTCAGTCAGACACACCCCCCCAGTCACTCCGACACAAACAGCTCCCCCAGTCACTCCGACAGACACCCACCCAGTCACTCCGACACACACCCCCCAGTCAGTCCGACACAAACACCTCCCCCAGTCACTTCGACACAAACACCTCCCCAAGTCACTTCGACACGAACACCCCCACCCGTTAACCCGACACACTCCCCCAGTCACTCCGACACAAACACCCTCCCCCAGTCACTCCGACAGACACAACCCCCCAGTCACGTCGACACAAACACCTCGCCCAGTCACTCCGACACAAACACCTCCCCCCAGTCACTCTGACACCAACACACCCCCTGAGTCACTCCGACACGAACACACCCCCCCAGTCACTCCAACACACACCCCACCCAGTCACTCTGACCCACCCCCCCAGTAACTCCGACACACACCCCACCCAGTCACTCCGACACATCGCCCCCAGTCACTCCGACACACCCCCCCCACTCACTTCGACATAAACACCCCCCCCAGTCACTCCGACACAAACATCACCACCGCAGTCACTCCGACACAAACACCCCCCCAGGCACTCCGACAAACACCCCCCAGTCACTCCGACACAACACCCCCCCACAGTCACTCCGACAGACAACCCCCAGTCACTCCGACAAAAACACCCCCCCATTCACTCCGACAAAAACAACCCCCCCAGTCACTCCGACACAAACACCTCCCCCCACTCACTCCGATACAAACACGCCCCCCAGTCACTTCGACACAAACACCCCCCCAGTCACTTCGACACAAACACCCCACCGTCAATCCGACACACATCCCCCCCAGTCACTCCGAGACTAACACCCTCCACCAGTTACTCCGACAAAAAGACCCCTCCCCAGTCACTCCGACACAAACACCCCCCCCAGTCACTCTGACACAAACAACCCCCCAGTCACTCCGACACACATGTCCACCCCAGTCACTCCGACAGATCGCCGCCAGTCACTCCGACACAAACACCCCCCTAGTCACTCCAACACACACCCCACCCAGTCAGTCCGACATCCCCCCCAGTCACTCCGACACAATCACCCCCCTAGTCACTCCAACACACACCCCACCCAGTCACTCCGACCCACCCCCCCAGTAACTCCGACACACACCCCACCCAGTCACTCCGACCCACCCCCCCCAGTAACTCCGACACACACCCCACCCCAGTCACTCTGACAGATCGCCCCCAGTCACTCCGACACATCCCCCCCAGTCACTCCGACACAAAGACCCCCCTAGTCACTCCAACACACACCCCACCCAGTCACTCCGACCCACCCCCCCCAGTAACTCCGACACACACCGCACCCAGTCACTCCGACACATCGCCACCAGTCACTCAGACACAAACACCCCCCAGTCACTCCGTCACAAACACCAACCCCCAGTCACTCCGACAGACACCCACCCAGTCACTCCGACACACACCCCCCAGTCAGTCCAACACAAACACCACCCCCAGTCACTTCGACACAAACACCTCCCCAAGTCACTTCGACACAAACACCCCCACCCGTTAACCCGACACACACACCCCCAGTCACTCCGACACACACACCCCCCCCAAGTCACTCCGTCAGACCCCACCCTGTCTCTCCGACACAAACACCCCCACAGTCACTCTGACATAAAGACCCCCCCGTCTCGCCAACAAAAACACCCCCCCCCCAGTCACTCCGACAAAAACGCCACCCCCAGTCAATCCGAAACAAACACCCCTCCAGTCACTCTGACAAACACCCCACAAGTCACTCCGACACAAACACCCCCTCCCCAGACACTCCGACACATACACCCCCCCAGACACTCCGACAAACACCCCCAGTCACTCCGACAAAAAACACCCCCCCCAGTCTCTCCGACACAAACACCACCCCTCAGTCACGCCGACAAAAACACCCCCCCATTCACTCCGACACAAACGCCCCCCCTAGTCACTCCGACAGACAACCTCCAGTCACTCCGACAAAAACAGCACCCCCAGTCACTCCGACAAAAGCACCCCCCCGAGTCACTGCGACAAAAACACCACCACGAGTCACTCTGACATAAAGACCCCCCCTGTCTCGCCAACAAAAACACCCCCCCCCAGTCACTCCGACAAAAACGCCACCCCCAGTCAATCCGAAACAAACACCCCTCCAGTCACTCTGACAAACACCCCACAAGTCACTCCGACACAAACACCCCCTCCCCAGACACTCCGACACATACACCCCCCCAGACACTCCGACAAACACCTCCAGTCACTCCGACAAAAAACACCCCCCCCAGTGACTCCGACACAAACACCACCCCTCAGTCACGCCGACAAAAACACCCCCCCATTCACTCCGACAAAATCACCCACCTCAGTTACTCCAACAAACACCCCCCTAGTCACTCCGACACACACACCCCCCCCAGTAACTCCAACAAAAACACCCCCCCCAGTCACTCCGACACAAACACGCCAACCAGTCACTCCGACAAACACCCCCCCAGTTACTCCTTCAAAAACATACCCCAGTCTCTCCGACACAAACACCCTCCCCATCACTTCGACACAAACACCCCCACCGTCAATCCGCCACAAACATCCCCCACAGTCACTCTGACACAAAGACCCGCCCAGTCACTCCGACAAAAACACCCCCCCAGTCACACCGACAAAAACACCCACCCAATCACTCCGACACAAACACCTCGCCCCGTCACTTCGGCACAAACACCCCCACCGTCAATCCGCCACAAACATCCCCCACAGTCACTCTGACACAAAGACCCGCCCAGTCATTCCGACAAAAACACCCCCCGAGTCACTCCAACACAAACAACTCCCCCCAGTCACTCCGACACAAACAGTCCCCCCAGTCACTCCGACAAACACCCCCCCCAGTCACTCCGAGAAAAACACCATCGCCAGTCACTCCGACACAAACACTACCCCCAGTCACTCCGACAGACAACCCCCAGTCACGCCGAGAAAAACACCCCCCCCGAGTCACTCCGACAAAAACACCGCCCCCAGTCACTCCAACACAAACAACCCCCCCAGTCACTCCGAGAAACACCCCCCAGTCACTCCGACACAAACACCCCCCCCCAGTCACTCCGACAAAAACACCCCCCCGAGTCACTCCGACAAAAACACCACCCCCAGGCACTCCGACACAAACACGCCCGCCCGTCAATCCGACACACACACCCCCCCCAAGTCACTCCGACAGACCCCACCCTGTCTCTCCGACACAAACACCCCCACAGTCACTCTGACATAAAGACCCCCCCAGTCTCTCCAACAAAAGCACCCCCCCCAGTCACTCCGACACAAACACCCCCCCCAGTCACTCCGACAAAAACGCCACCCCCAGTCAATCCGAAACAAACACCCCTCCAGTCACTATGACAAACACCCCCCAAGTCACTCTGACACAAACACCCCCTCCCCAGTCACTCCGACACATACACCCACCCCAGACACTCCGACAAACACACCCAGTCACTCCGACACAAACCCCCCCGCAGTCACTCTGACACAAACACCCCCCCAGTCACTCCGACACAAACAGCTCCCCCAGTCACTCCGACAAACACCCACCCAGTCACTCCGACACACACCCCCCAGTCAGTCTGACACAAACACCACCCCCAGTCACTTCGACACAAACACCTCCCCAAGTCACTTCGACACAAACACCCCCACCCGTTAACCCGACACACACCCCCCCCAGTCACTCCCACACAAACACCCTCCCCCAGTCACTCCGACAGACACAACCCCCCAGTCACGTCGACACAAACACCTCGCCCAGTCATTCCGACACAAACACCTCCCCCCAGTCACTCTGACACCAACACACCCCCCGAGTCACTCCGACACGAACACACCCCCCCAGTCACTCCGACACATCCTCCCCAGTCACTCCGACACAAACACCCCCCCAGTCACTCCAACACACACCCCACCCAGTCACTCCGACCCACCCCCCCCCAGTAACTCCGACACACACCCCACCCAGTCACTCCGACACATCGCCCCCAGTTACTCCGACACACCCCCCCCACTCACTTCGACACAAACACCCCCCCCGCAGTCACTTCGACACAAACACCCCCCCAGTCACTCCGACAAACACCCCCCAGTCACTCCGACACAACACCCCCCCACAGTCACTCCGACAGACAACCCCCAGTCACTCCGACAAAAACACCCCCCCATTCACTCCGACAAAAACAACCCCCCCAGTCACTCCGACACAAACACCCCCCCCCACTCACTCCGATACAAACACGCCCCCCAGTCACTTCGACACAAACACCCCCCCAGTCACTCCGACAAACCCCACCCAGTCACTCCGACACAAACACCTCGCCCCGTCACTTTGGCACAAACACCCCCACCGTCAATCCGCCACAAACATCCCCCACAGTCACTCTGACACAAAGACCCGCCCAGTCACTCCGACAAAAACAACCCCCCAGTCACTCCAACACAAACAACCCCCCCAGTCACTCCGACACAGACACTCCCCCCAGTCACTCCGACAAACACCCCCCCAGTCACTCCGAGAAAGACATCGTCGCCAATCACTCCGACACAAACACCCCCCACCCAGTCACTCCGAGAAAAACGCCGCCCCCAGTCACTCCGACAGAAACACCCCCCCCAGTCACTCTGAAACAAACAACCTCCAGTCACCCCGACAAACACCCACCCATCACTCCGACACAAACACCCCCCCCAGTAACTCCGACACAAACACCTCCCCCAGTCACTCCGACAAACACCCCCCAGTCACTCCTACACAAGCACCCCCCACCGCAGTCACTCCGAGAAAAACACCGCCCCCCGTCACTCCGACAAAAACACCCCCCCCAGTCACTCCGACAGATAACCCCCAGTCACTCCGAGAAAAACACCCCCCCGAGTCACTCTGACAAAAACACCGCCCCCAGTCACTCCGACACAAACAACCCCCCCAGTCACTCCGAGAAACACCCCCCAGTCACTCCGACACAAACACCACCCCCCAGGCACTCCGACACAAACACGCCACCCCGTCAATCCGACACACGCACACCACCCAAGTCACTCCGACAGACCCCACCCTGTCTCTCTGACACAAACACCCCCCCAGTATCTCCAACAAAAACACCCCCCCCAGTCACTCCTACACAAACACCCCCCCAGTCACTCCGACAAAAACGCCACCCCCAGTCAATCCGAAACAAACACCCCTCCAGTCACTCTGACAAACACCCCCCAAGTCACTCCGACACAAACACCCCCTCCCCAGTCACTCCGACACATACACCCCCCCCAGACACTCCGACAAACACCCCCAGTCACTCCGACAAAAACACCCACCTCAGTTACTCCAACAAACACCCCCCTAGTCACTCCGACACACACGCCCCCCCCAGTAACTCCAACAAAAACACCCCCCCCAGTCACCCGACACAAACACGCCAACCAGTCACTCCGACAAACACCCCCCCAGTCACTCCTTCAAAAACATACCCCAGTCTCTCCGACACAAACACCCTCCCCGTCACTTCGACGCCAACACCCCCACCGTCAATCCGCCACAAACATCCCCCCCAGTCACTCTGACACAAAGACCCACCAAGTCACTCCGACAAAAACACCCCCCCAGTCACACCGACAAAAACACCCCCCCAGTCACTCCGAAACAAACAACCCCCAGTCACTCTAACAAACACCCCCCCAGTCACACCGACACAAACACCCCCCTCCCAGTCACTCCTACACAAACACCCCTCACAGTCACTCCGACAAACTCCCCCCAGTCACTTCGACACAAACACCCCCCATCCCAGTCACTCCGAGAAAACACCGTCGCCAGTCACTCCGACACAAACACCCCCCTCCCAGCGAGTCCGACACAAACACCCCCCCCAGTCAGCCTGACACAAACACCCACTCCAGTCACTCTGACACACCCCCCCAGTCACTCCGACACAAACACCATCCCCCAGTCACTCCGACAGAATCACCCCCACAGTCATGTCGACACAAACACCCCCCCCAGTCACTCTGACACACCCCGCCCCCAGTCACTCCGACACAAACACCCCCCCCAGTCACTCCGACAGACAACCCCCAGTCAGTCTGACACACCCCCCCCAGTCACTCCAACTAAAACAACCCCCCCCAGTCAGTCCGACACAAACACCCCCCTCAGTCACTCCGAGAAAAACACCGTCGCCAGTCAATCCGACACAATCACCCCCCCTGTCACTCCGACAAACACCCCGCACCCAGTCACTCTGAGAAAAACACCGTCGCCAGTCACTCCGACACATACACCCCCACCCAGTCACTCCGACACAAACCCCCCTAGTCACTCCGACAAAAACACCTACCCCCGTCATTCCGACGCACACACCCCCCCCCAGTCAGTCGAACACAAACACCTCCCCCAGTCACTTCGACACAAACACCTCCCCAAGTCACTTCGACACGAACACCCCCACCCGTTAACCCGACACCCCCCCCCCAGTCACTCCGACACAAACACCCTCCCCCAGTCACTCCGACAGACACAACCCCCCAGCCACGTCGACACAAACACCTCGCCCAGTCACTCCGACACAAACACCTCCCCCCAGTCACTCTGACACCAACACACCCCCTGAGTCACTCCGACACGAACACACCCCCCCAGTCACTCCGACACATCCTCCCCAGTCACTCCGACACAAACACCCCCCCCCAGTCACTCCAACACACACCCCACCCAGTCACTCTGACCCACCCCCCCAGTAACTCCGACACACACCCCACCCAGTCACTCCGACACATCGCCCCCAGTCACTCCGACACACCCCCCCCACTCACTTCGACACAAACACCCCCCCCAGTCACTCCGACACAAACATCACCACCGCAGTCACTCCGACACAAACACCCCCCCAGGCACTCCGACAAACACCCCCCAGTCACTCCGACACAACACCCCCCCACAGTCACTCCGACAGACAACCCCCAGTTACTCCGACAAAAACACCCCCCCATTCACTCCGACAAAAACAACCCCCCCAGTCACTCCGACACAAACACCTCCCCCCACTCACTCCGATACAAACACGCCCCCCAGTCACTTCGACACAAAAACCCCCCCAGTCACTTCGACACAAACACCCCACCGTCAATCCGACACACATCCCCCCCAGTCACTCCGAGACTAACACCCTCCACCAGTTACTCCGACAAAAAGACCCCTCCCCAGTCACTCCGACACAAACACCCCCCCAGTCACTCTGACACAAACAACCCCCCAGTCACTCCGACACACATGTCCACCCCAGTCACTCCGACAGATCGCCGCCAGTCACTCCGACACACCCCCCCAGTCACTCCGACACACACCCCCCTAGTCACTCCGACACATCCCCCCCAGTCACTCCGACACAAACACCCCCCTAGTCACTCCAACACACACCACACCCAGTCAGTCCGACACATCCCCCCCAGTCACTCCGACACAAACACCCCCCTAGTCACTCCAACACACACCCCACCCAGTCACTCCGACCCACCCCCCCAGTAACTCCGACACACACCCCACCCAGTCACTCCGACCCACCCCCCCCAGTAACTCCGACACACACCCCACCCCAGTCACTCTGACAGATCACCCCCAGTCACTCTGACACATCCCCCCCAGTCACTCCGACACACACCGCACCCAGTCACTCCGACACATCGCCACCAGTCACTCAGACGCAAACACCCCCCCAGTCACTCCGTCACAAACACCAACCCCCAGTCACTCCGACAGACACCCACCCAGTCACTCCGACACACACCCCCCAGTCAGTCCAACACAAACACCACCCCCAGTCACTTCGACACAAACACCTCCCCAAGTCACTTCGACACAAACACCCCCACCCGTTAACCCGACACACACACCCCCAGTCACTCCGACACAAACACCCTCCCCCAGTCACTCCGACAGATACAACCCCCCAGTCACGTCGACACAAACACCTCGCCCAGTCACTCCGACACAAACACCTCCCCCCAGTCACTCTGACACATCCTCCCCAGTCACTCCGACACAAACACCCCCCCAGTCACTCCAACACACACCCCACCCAGTCACTCCGAGACACCCTCCACAGTCACTCCGATACAAACTCCCCCCATGTCACTCCGAAACAAACACACACCCCAGTCACTCCGAAACACAGCACACCTGTGACTCCAATGCACACCCCCCCCAGTCACTCCGACCCACCCCCCCCAGTAACTCTGACACACACCCCACCCAGTCACTCCGACACATCGCCCCCAGTCACTGCGACACACCCCCCACACTCACTTCGACACAAACACCCCCCCCAGTCACTCCGACACAAACACCCCCCCCGCAGTCACTCCGAAACAAACACCCCCCCAGTCACTCCGACACAACACCCCCCCACAGTCACTCCGACAGACACCCCCCCAGTCACTCAGACAAACACCCCCCAGTCAGTCAGACACACCCCCCCAGTCACTCCGACACAAACAGCTCCCCCAGTCACTCCGACAGACACCCACCCAGTCACTCCGACACACACCCCCCAGTCAGTCCGACACAAACACCTCCCCCAGTCACTTCGACACAAACACCTCCCCAAGTCACTTCGACACGAACACCCCCACCCGTTAACCCGACACACTCCCCCAGTCACTCCGACACAAACACCCTCCCCCAGTCACTCCGACAGACACAACCCCCCAGTCACGTCGACACAAACACCTCGCCCAGTCACTCCGACACAAACACCTCCCCCCAGTCACTCTGACACCAACACACCCCCTGAGTCACTCCGACACGAACACACCCCCCCAGTCACTCCAACACACACCCCACCCAGTCACTCTGACCCACCCCCCCAGTAACTCCGACACACACCCCACCCAGTCACTCCGACACATCGCCCCCAGTCACTCCGACACACCCCCCCCCACTCACTTCGACATAAACACCCCCCCCAGTCACTCCGACACAAACATCACCACCGCAGTCACTCCGACACAAACACCCCCCCAGGCACTCCGACAAACACCCCCCAGTCACTCCGACACAACACCCCCCCACAGTCACTCCGACAGACAACCCCCAGTCACTCCGACAAAAACACCCCCCCATTCACTCCGACAAAAACAACCCCCCCAGTCACTCCGACACAAACACCTCCCCCCACTCACTCCGATACAAACACGCCCCCCAGTCACTTCGACACAAACACCCCCCCAGTCACTTCGACACAAACACCCCACCGTCAATCCGACACACATCCCCCCCAGTCACTCCGAGACTAACACCCTCCACCAGTTACTCCGACAAAAAGACCCCTCCCCAGTCACTCCGACACAAACACCCCCCCCAGTCACTCTGACACAAACAACCCCCCAGTCACTCCGACACACATGTCCACCCCAGTCACTCCGACAGATCGCCGCCAGTCACTCCGACACAAACACCCCCCTAGTCACTCCAACACACACCCCACCCAGTCAGTCCGACATCCCCCCCAGTCACTCCGACACAATCACCCCCCTAGTCACTCCAACACACACCCCACCCAGTCACTCCGACCCACCCCCCCAGTAACTCCGACACACACCCCACCCAGTCACTCCGACCCACCCCCCCCAGTAACTCCGACACACACCCCACCCCAGTCACTCTGACAGATCGCCCCCAGTCACTCCGACACATCCCCCCCAGTCACTCCGACACAAAGACCCCCCTAGTCACTCCAACACACACCCCACCCAGTCACTCCGACCCACCCCCCCCAGTAACTCCGACACACACCGCACCCAGTCACTCCGACACATCGCCACCAGTCACTCAGACACAAACACCCCCCAGTCACTCCGTCACAAACACCAACCCCCAGTCACTCCGACAGACACCCACCCAGTCACTCCGACACACACCCCCCAGTCAGTCCAACACAAACACCACCCCCAGTCACTTCGACACAAACACCTCCCCAAGTCACTTCGACACAAACACCCCCACCCGTTAACCCGACACACACACCCCCAGTCACTCCGACACACACACCCCCCCCAAGTCACTCCGTCAGACCCCACCCTGTCTCTCCGACACAAACACCCCCACAGTCACTCTGACATAAAGACCCCCCCGTCTCGCCAACAAAAACACCCCCCCCCCAGTCACTCCGACAAAAACGCCACCCCCAGTCAATCCGAAACAAACACCCCTCCAGTCACTCTGACAAACACCCCACAAGTCACTCCGACACAAACACCCCCTCCCCAGACACTCCGACACATACACCCCCCCAGACACTCCGACAAACACCCCCAGTCACTCCGACAAAAAACACCCCCCCCAGTCTCTCCGACACAAACACCACCCCTCAGTCACGCCGACAAAAACACCCCCCCATTCACTCCGACACAAACGCCCCCCCTAGTCACTCCGACAGACAACCTCCAGTCACTCCGACAAAAACAGCACCCCCAGTCACTCCGACAAAAGCACCCCCCCGAGTCACTGCGACAAAAACACCACCACGAGTCACTCTGACATAAAGACCCCCCCTGTCTCGCCAACAAAAACACCCCCCCCCAGTCACTCCGACAAAAACGCCACCCCCAGTCAATCCGAAACAAACACCCCTCCAGTCACTCTGACAAACACCCCACAAGTCACTCCGACACAAACACCCCCTCCCCAGACACTCCGACACATACACCCCCCCCAGACACTCCGACAAACACCTCCAGTCACTCCGACAAAAAACACCCCCCCCAGTGACTCCGACACAAACACCACCCCTCAGTCACGCCGACAAAAACACCCCCCCATTCACTCCGACAAAATCACCCACCTCAGTTACTCCAACAAACACCCCCCTAGTCACTCCGACACACACACCCCCCCCAGTAACTCCAACAAAAACACCCCCCCCAGTCACTCCGACACAAACACGCCAACCAGTCACTCCGACAAACACCCCCCCAGTTACTCCTTCAAAAACATACCCCAGTCTCTCCGACACAAACACCCTCCCCATCACTTCGACACAAACACCCCCACCGTCAATCCGCCACAAACATCCCCCACAGTCACTCTGACACAAAGACCCGCCCAGTCACTCCGACAAAAACACCCCCCCAGTCACACCGACAAAAACACCCACCCAATCACTCCGACACAAACACCTCGCCCCGTCACTTCGGCACAAACACCCCCACCGTCAATCCGCCACAAACATCCCCCACAGTCACTCTGACACAAAGACCCGCCCAGTCATTCCGACAAAAACACCCCCCGAGTCACTCCAACACAAACAACTCCCCCCAGTCACTCCGACACAAACAGTCCCCCCAGTCACTCCGACAAACACCCCCCCCAGTCACTCCGAGAAAAACACCGTCGCCAGTCACTCCGACACAAACACTACCCCCAGTCACTCCGACAGACAACCCCCAGTCACGCCGAGAAAAACACCCCCCCCGAGTCACTCCGACAAAAACACCGCCCCCAGTCACTCCAACACAAACAACCCCCCCAGTCACTCCGAGAAACACCCCCCAGTCACTCCGACACAAACACCCCCCCCAGTCACTCCGACAAAAACACCCCCCCGAGTCACTCCGACAAAAACACCACCCCCAGGCACTCCGACACAAACAACCCCCCCAGTCACTCCGAGAAACACCCCCCAGTCACTCCGACACAAACACCCCCCCCCAGTCACTCCGACACACACACCCCCCCCAAGTCACTCCGACAGACCCCACCCTGTCTCTCCGACACAAACACCCCCACAGTCACTCTGACATAAAGACCCCCCCAGTCTCTCCAACAAAAGCACCCCCCCCAGTCACTCCGACACAAACACCCCCCCCAGTCACTCCGACAAAAACGCCACCCCCAGTCAATCCGAAACAAACACCCCTCCAGTCACTATGACAAACACCCCCCAAGTCACTCTGACACAAACACCCCCTCCCCAGTCACTCCGACACATACACCCACCCCAGACACTCCGACAAACACACCCAGTCACTCCGACACAAACCCCCCCGCAGTCACTCTGACACAAACACCCCCCCAGTCACTCCGACACAAACAGCTCCCCCAGTCACTCCGACAAACACCCACCCAGTCACTCCGACACACACCCCCCAGTCAGTCTGACACAAACACCACCCCCAGTCACTTCGACACAAACACCTCCCCAAGTCACTTCGACACAAACACCCCCATCCGTTAACCCGACACACACCCCCCCCAGTCACTCCCACACAAACACCCTCCCCCAGTCACTCCGACAGACACAACCCCCCAGTCACGTCGACACAAACACCTCGCCCAGTCATTCCGACACAAACACCTCCCCCCAGTCACTCTGACACCAACACACCCCCCGAGTCACTCCGACACGAACACACCCCCCCAGTCACTCCGACACATCCTCCCCAGTCACTCCGACACAAACACCCCCCCAGTCACTCCAACACACACCCCACCCAGTCACTCCGACCCACCCCCCCCCAGTAACTCCGACACACACCCCACCCAGTCACTCCGACACATCGCCCCCAGTTACTCCGACACACCCCCCCCACTCACTTCGACACAAACACCCCCCCCCGCAGTCACTTCGACACAAACACCCCCCCAGTCACTCCGACAAACACCCCCCAGTCACTCCGACACAACACCCCCCCACAGTCACTCCGACAGACAACCCCCAGTCACTCCGACAAAAACACCCCCCCATTCACTCCGACAAAAACAACCCCCCCAGTCACTCCGACACAAACACCCCCCCCCACTCACTCCGATACAAACACGCCCCCCAGTCACTTCGACACAAACACCCCCCCAGTCACTCCGACAAACCCCACCCAGTCACTCCGACACAAACACCTCGCCCCGTCACTTTGGCACAAACACCCCCACCGTCAATCCGCCACAAACATCCCCCACAGTCACTCTGACACAAAGACCCGCCCAGTCACTCCGACAAAAACAACCCCCCAGTCACTCCAACACAAACAACCCCCCCAGTCACTCCGACACAGACACTCCCCCCAGTCACTCCGACAAACACCCCCCCCAGTCACTCCGAGAAAGACATCGTCGCCAATCACTCCGACACAAACACCCCCCACCCAGTCACTCCGAGAAAAACGCCGCCCCCAGTCACTCCGACAGAAACACCCCCCCCAGTCACTCTGAAACAAACAACCTCCAGTCACCCCGACAAACACCCACCCATCACTCCGACACAAACACCCCCCCCAGTAACTCCGACACAAACACCTCCCCCAGTCACTCCGACAAACACCCCCCAGTCACTCCTACACAAGCACCCCCCACCGCAGTCACTCCGAGAAAAACACCGCCCCCCGTCACTCCGACAAAAACACCCCCCCCAGTCACTCCGACAGATAACCCCCAGTCACTCCGAGAAAAACACCCCCCCGAGTCACTCTGACAAAAACACCGCCCCCAGTCACTCCGACACAAACAACCCCCCCAGTCACTCCGAGAAACACCCCCCAGTCACTCCGACACAAACACCACCCCCCAGGCACTCCGACACAAACACGCCACCCCGTCAATCCGACACACGCACACCACCCAAGTCACTCCGACAGACCCCACCCTGTCTCTCCGACACAAACACCCCCCCAGTATCTCCAACAAAAACACCCCCCCCAGTCACTCCTACACAAACACCCCCCCAGTCACTCCGACAAAAACGCCACCCCCAGTCAATCCGAAACAAACACCCCTCCAGTCACTCTGACAAACACCCCCCAAGTCACTCCGACACAAACACCCCCTCCCCAGTCACTCCGACACATACACCCCCCCCAGACACTCCGACAACACCCCCAGTCACTCCGACAAAAACACCCACCTCAGTTACTCCAACAAACACCCCCCTAGTCACTCCGACACACACGCCCCCCCCAGTAACTCCAACAAAAACACCCCCCCCAGTCAACCGACACAAACACGCCAACCAGTCACTCCGACAAACACCCCCCCAGTCACTCCTTCAAAAACATACCCCAGTCTCTCCGACACAAACACCCTCCCCGTCACTTCGACACCAACACCCCCACCGTCAATCCGCCACAAACATCCCCCCCAGTCACTCTGACACAAAGACCCACCAAGTCACTCCGACAAAAACACCCCCCCAGTCACACCGACAAAAACACCCCCCCAGTCATTCCGAAACAAACAACCCCCAGTCACTCTAACAAACACCCCCCCAGTCACACCGACACAAACACCCCCCTCCCAGTCACTCCTACACAAACACCCCTCACAGTCACTCCGACAAACTCCCCCCAGTCACTTCGACACAAACACCCCCCATCCCAGTCACTCCGAGAAAACACCGTCGCCAGTCACTCCGACACAAACACCCCCCTCCCAGCGAGTCCGACACAAACACCCCCCCCAGTCAGCCTGACACAAACACCCACTCCAGTCACTCTGACACACCCCCCCAGTCACTCCGACACAAACACCATCCCCCAGTCACTCCGACAGAATCACCCCCACAGTCATGTCGACACAAACACCCCCCCCAGTCACTCTGACACACCCCGCCCCCAGTCACTCCGACACAAACACCCCCCCCAGTCACTCCGACAGACAACCCCCAGTCAGTCTGACACACCCCCCCCAGTCACTCCAACTAAAACAACCCCCCCCAGTCAGTCCGACACAAACACCCCCCTCAGTCACTCCGAGAAAAACACCGTCGCCAGTCAATCCGACACAATCACCCCCCCTGTCACTCCGACAAACACCCCGCACCCAGTCACTCTGAGAAAAACACCGTCGCCAGTCACTCCGACACATACACCCCCACCCAGTCACTCCGACACAAACCCCCCTAGTCACTCCGACAAAAACACCTACCCCCGTCATTCCGACGCACACACCCCCCCCCAGTCAGTCGAACACAAACTCCTCCCCCAGTCACTTCGACACAAACACCTCCCCAAGTCACTTCGACACGAACACCCCCACCCGTTAACCCGACACCCCCCCCCAGTCACTCCGACACAAACACCCTCCCCCAGTCACTCCGACAGACACAACCCCCCAGCCACGTCGACACAAACACCTCGCCCAGTCACTCCGACACAAACACCTCCCCCCAGTCACTCTGACACCAACACACCCCCTGAGTCACTCCGACACGAACACACCCCCCCAGTCACTCCGACACATCCTCCCCAGTCACTCCGACACAAACACCCCCCCCCAGTCACTCCAACACACACCCCACCCAGTCACTCTGACTCACCCCCCCAGTAACTCCGACACACACCCCACCCAGTCACTCCGACACATCGCCCCCAGTCACTCCGACACACCCCCCCCACTCACTTCGACACAAACACCCCCCCCAGTCACTCCGACACAAACATCACCACCGCAGTCACTCCGACACAAACACCCCCCCAGGCACTCCGACAAACACCCCCCAGTCACTCCGACACAACACCCCCCCACAGTCACTCCGACAGACAACCCCCAGTTACTCCGACAAAAACACCCCCCCATTCACTCCGACAAAAACAACCCCCCCAGTCACTCCGACACAAACACCTCCCCCCACTCACTCCGATACAAACACGCCCCCCAGTCACTTCGACACAAAAACCCCCCCAGTCACTTCGACACAAACACCCCACCGTCAATCCGACACACATCCCCCCCAGTCACTCCGAGACTAACACCCTCCACCAGTTACTCCGACAAAAAGACCCCTCCCCAGTCACTCCGACACAAACACCCCCCCAGTCACTCTGACACAAACAACCCCCCAGTCACTCCGACACACATGTCCACCCCAGTCACTCCGACAGATCGCCGCCAGTCACTCCGACACACCCCCCCAGTCACTCCGACACACACCCCCCTAGTCACTCCGACACATCCCCCCCAGTCACTCCGACACAAACACCCCCCTAGTCACTCCAACACACACCACACCCAGTCAGTCCGACATATCCCCCCCAGTCACTCCGACACAAACACCGCCCTAGTCACTCCAACACACACCCCACCCAGTCACTCCGACCCACCCCCCCAGTAACTCCGACACACACCCCACCCAGTCACTCCGACCCACCCCCCCCAGTAACTCCGACACACACCCCACCCCAGTCACTCTGACAGATCACCCCCAGTCACTCTGACACATCCCCCCCAGTCACTCCGACACACACTGCACCCAGTCACTCCGACACATCGCCACCAGTCACTCAGACGCAAACACCCCCCCAGTCACTCCGTCACAAACACCAACCCCCAGTCACTCCGACAGACACCCACCCAGTCACTCCGACACACACCCCCCAGTCAGTCCAACACAAACACCACCCCCAGTCACTTCGACACAAACACCTCCCCAAGTCACTTCGACACAAACACCCCCACCCGTTAACCCGACACACACACCCCCAGTCACTCCGACACAAACACCCTCCCCCAGTCACTCCGACAGATACAACCCCCCAGTCACGTCGACACAAACACCTCGCCCAGTCACTCCGACACAAACACCTCCCCCCAGTCACTCTGACACATCCTCCCCAGTCACTCCGACACAAACACCCCCCCAGTCATTCCAACACACACCCCACCCAGTCACTCCGAGACACCCTCCACAGTCACTCCGATACAAACTCCCCCCATGTCACTCCGAAACAAACACACACCCCAGTCACTCCGAAACACAGCACACCTGTGACTCCAATGCACACCCCCCCCAGTCACTCCGACCCACCCCCCCCAGTAACTCTGACACACACCCCACCCAGTCACTCCGACACATCGCCCCCAGTCACTGCGACACACCCCCCACACTCACTTCGACACAAACACCCCCCCCAGTCACTCCGACACAAACACCCCCCCCGCAGTCACTCCGAAACAAACACCCCCCCAGTCACTCCGACACAACACCCCCCCACAGTCACTCCGACAGACACCCCCCCCGTCACTCAGACAAACACCCCCCAGTCAGTCAGACACACCCCCCCAGTCACTCCGACACAAACAGCTCCCCCAGTCACTCCGACAGACACCCACCCAGTCACTCCGACAAAAACGCCACCCCCCAGTCAATCCGAAACAAACACCCCTCCAGTCACTCTGACAAACACCCCACAAGTCACTCCGACACAAACACCCCCTCCCCAGACACTCCGACACATACACCCCCCCAGACACTCCGACAAACACCCCCAGTCACTCCGACAAAAAACACCCCCCCCAGTCTCTCCGACACAAACACCACCCCTCAGTCACGCCGACAAAAACACCCCCCCATTCACTCCGACACAAACGCCCCCCCTAGTCACTCCGACAGACAACCTCCAGTCACTCCGACAAAAACAGCACCCCCAGTCACTCCGACAAAAGCACCCCCCCGAGTCACTGTGACAAAAACACCACCACGAGTCACTCTGACATAAAGACCCCCCCTGTCTCGCCAACAAAAACACCCCCCCCCAGTCACTCCGACAAAAACGCCACCCCCAGTCAATCCGAAACAAACACCCCTCCAGTCACTCTGACAAACACCCCACAAGTCACTCCGACACAAACACCCCCTCCCCAGACACTCCGACACATACACCCCCCCAGACACTCCGACAAACACCTCCAGTCACTCCGACAAAAAACACCCCCCCCAGTGACTCCGACACACCACCCCCAGTCATTCCAAAACACACCCACCCAAGTCACTCCGACACAAACACCTCCCCCTAGTCAGTCCATAACAAACACCCACCCCATTCACCCCGACACACCCCCCCAGTCACTCCGACACATCCTCCCCAGTCACTCCGACACAAACACCCCCCCCAGTCACTCCAACACACACCCCACCCAGTCACTCCGACCCACCCCCCCCCAGTAACTCCGACACACACCCCACCCAGTCACTCCGACACATCGCCCCCATTCACCCCGACACACCCCCCCAGTCACTCCGTCACAAACACCAACCCCCAGTCACTCCGACACAAACACCCCCTCCGCAGTCACTCCGACACAAACACCCCCCCAGTCACTCCGACAAACACCCCCCAGTCACTCCGACACAACAGCTCCCCACAGTCACTCCGACAGACAACCCCCAGTCACTCCGACAAAAACACCCCCCCATTCACTCCGACAAAAACAGCCCCCCCAGTCACTCCGACACAAACACCCCCCCCACTCACTCCGATACAAACACGCCCCCCAGTCACTTCGACACAAACACCCCCCCAGTCACTTCGACACAAACACCCCACCATCAATCCGACACACATCCCCCCAGTCACTCCGAGACTAACACCCTCCACCAGTTACTCCGACAAAAACACCCCTCCCCAGTCACTCCGACACAAACAGCCCCCCCAGTCACTCTGACACAAACACCCCCCCAGTCACTCCGACAGACACGCCCCCCCCAGTCACTCCGACAGATCGCCGCCAGTCACTCCGACACACCCCCCCAGTCACTCCAACACACACCCCCCTAGTCACTCCGACACATTCCCCCAGTCACTCTGACACAAACACCCCCCTAGTCACTCCAACACACACCCCACCCAGTCACTCCGACCCACCCCCCCAGTAACTCCGACACACACCCCACCCAGTCACTCCGACCCACCCCCCCCAGTAACTCCGACACACACCCCACCCCAGTCACTCCGACAGATCGCCCCCAGTCACTCCGACACATCCCCCCCAGTCACTCCGACACAAAGACCCCCGTGGTCACTCCAACACACACCCCACCCAGTCACTCCGACCCACCCCCCCAATAACTCCGACACACACCGCACCCAGTCACTCCGACACATCGCCCCCAGTCACTCAGACACAAACACCCCCCCAGTCACTCCGTCACAAACACCAACCCCCAGTCACTCCGACACAAACAACCCCCACAATCACTCCAACGCACACACCCCCAGTCACTCCGACACAAACCCCCCTAGTCACTCCGACAAAAACACCCACCCCCGTCATTCCGACGCACACACCCCCCCCCAGTCAGTCGGACACAAACACCCCCCCCAGTCACACTGACACAAACAACCCTCCCAGTTACTCCAACAGACACCCCCCCAGTCACTCAGACAAACACCCCCCAGTCAGTCTGACACACCCCCCCCAGTCACTCCGACACAAACACCCCCCCAGTCACTCCGACACAAACACCAACCCCCAGTCACTCCGACAGACACCCACCCAGTCACTCCGACACACACCCCCCAGTCAGTCCGACACAAACACCACCCCCAGTCACTTCGACACAAACACCTCCCCAAGTCACTTCGACACAAACACCCCCACCCGTTAACCCGACACACACACCCCCAGTCACTCCGACACAAACACCCTCCCCCAGTCACTCCGACAGATACAACCCCCCAGTCACGTCAACACAAACACCTCGCCCAGTCACTCCGACACAAACACCTCCCCCCAGTCACTCTGACACATCCTCCCCAGTCACTCCGACACAAACACCCCCCCAGTCACTCCAACACACACCCCACCCAGTCACTCCGAGACACCCTCCACAGTCACTCCGATACAAACTCCCCCCAAGTCACTCCGAAACAAACACACACCCCAGTCACTCCGAAACACAGCACACCTGTCACTCCAACGCACACCCCCCCGTCACTCCGACACACCTGCCCCCAGTCACTCCGACGCAAACTCCCCCAGACACTCCGAAACCAACAACCGCCCCCAGTCACTCCGACAGAAACACCTCCCCCAGTCACTCCGAAACCAACAACCCCCCAGTCACTCCGACTTACCCCCCCACATTCACTCCAACACACCCCCCCCACAGTCACTCCGACACAAACACCTCCCCAGACACTCCGACACAAACAGCCCCCCCAGTCACTCGGAAACAAACACCCGCCCCCAGTCACTCCGACACAAACACCCCCCCACAGTAATGCCGACACACCCACCACAGTCACTCCGACCCACAACCCCCCCAGTCACTCCGACCCACCCCCCCCAGTCATTCCGACACACACCCACCCAAGTCACTCCGACACAAACACCTCCCCCTAGTCAGTCCATAACAAACACCCACCCCATTCACCCCGACACACCCCCCCAGTCACTCCGTCACAAACACCAACCCCCAGTCACTCCGACACAAACAACCCCCACAATCACTCCGACGCACACACCCCCAGTCACTCCGACACAAACCCCCCTAGTCACTCCGACAAAAACACCCACCCCCGTCATTCCGACGCACACCCCCCCCCCCCAGTCAGTCGGACACAAACACCCCCCCCAGTCACTCTGACACAAACAACCCCCCCAGTTACTCCAACAGACACACCCCCAGTCACTCAGACAAACACCCCCCAGTCAGTCTGACACACCCCCCCAGTCACTCTGACACAAACAACCCCCCCAGTTACTCTAACAGACACCCCCCCAGCCACTCAGACAAACACCCCCCAGTCAGTCTGACACACTCCCCTCCAGTCACTCCGACACAAACACCCCCCCAGTCACTCCGACACAAACACCTCCCCCCAGTCACTCTGACACCAACACACCCCCCGAGTCACTCCGACACGAACACACCCCCCCAGTCACTCCGACACATCCTCCCCAGTCACTCTGACACAAACACCCCCCCAGTCACTCAGACAAACACCCCCCAGTCAGTCTGACACACCCCCCCCAGTCACTCTGACACAAACAACCCCCCCAGTTACTCCAACAGACACCCCCCCAGTCACTCAGACAAACACCCCCCAGTCAGTCTGACACACCCCTCCCAGTCACTCTGACACAAACAACCCCCCCAGTTACTCCAACAGACACCCCCCCAGTCACTCAGACAAACACCCCCCAGTCAGTCTGACACACCCCCCCCAGTCACTCCGACACAAACACCCCCCCAGTCACTCCGACACAAACAGCCCCCCCAGTCACTCCGACAGACACCCACCCAGTCACTCTGACACACACACCCCAGTCAGTCCGACACAAACACCTCCCCCAGTCACTTCGACACAAACACCTCCCCAAGTCACTTCGACATGAACACCCCCACCCGTTAACCCGACACAGCCCCCCCCAGTCACTCCGACACAAACACCCTCCCCCAGTCACTCCGACAGACACAACCCCCCAGTCACGTCGACACAAACACCTCGCCCAGTCACTCCGACACAAACACCTCCCCCCAGTCACTCTGACACCAACACACCCCCCGAGTCACTCCGACACGAACACACCCCCCCAGTCACTCCGGACACATCCTCCCCAGTCCACTCCGACACAAACACCCCCCCAGTCACTCCAACACACACCCCACCCAGTCACTCCGACCCACCCCCCCCAGTAACTCCGACACACACCCCACCCAGTCACTCCGACACATCGCCCCCAGTCACTCCGACACACCCCCCCCACTCACTTCGACACAAACACCCCCCCAGTCACTCCGACACAAACACCCCCCCCGCAGTCACTCCGACACAAACACCCCCCCAGTCACTCCGACAAACACCCCCCAGTCACTCCGACACAACCCCCCCCACAGTCACTCCGACAGACAACCCCCAGTCACTCCGACAAAAACACCCCCCCATTCACTCCGACAAAAACAACCCCCCCAGTCACTCCGACACAAACAGCCCCCCCACTCACTCCGATACAAACACGCCCCCCAGTCACTTCGACACAAACACCCCCCCAGTCACTCCGAGACAAACACCCTCCACCAGTTACTCCGACAAAAACAACCCTCCCCAGTCACTCCAACACAAACACCCCCCCCAGTCACTCTGACACAAACACCCCCCCAGTCACTCCGACACACACGCCCCGCCCAGTCACTCCGACAGATCGCCCCCAGTCACTCCGACACATCCCCCCCAGTCACACCGACACACACCCCCCTAGTCATTCCGACACATCCCCCCCAGTCACTCCGACACAAACACCCCCCTAGTCACTCCAACACACACCCCACCCAGTCACTCCGACACACCCCCCCCAGTCAGTCTGACACAAACGCCTCCCCAAGTCACTTCGACACAAACACCCCCACCCGTTAACCCGACACACACCCCCCCCAGTCACTCCCACACAAACACCCTCCCCCAGTCACTCCGACAGACACAACCCCCCAGTCACGTCGACACAAACACCTCGCCCAGTCACTCCAACACAAACACCTCCCCCCAGTCACTCTGACACCAACACACCCCCCGAGTCACTCCGACACGAACACACCCCCCCAGTCTCTCCGACACATCCTCCCCCAGTCACTCTGACACAAACACCCCCCCAGTCACTCCAACACACACCCCACCCAGTCACTCCGACCCACCCCCCCCCAGTAACTCCGACACACACCCCACCCAATCACTCCGACACATCGCCCCCAGTCACTCCGACACACCCCCCCCAACTCATTTCGACACAAACACCCCCCCCAGTCACTCCGACACAAACACCCCCCCCCCGCAGTCACTCTGACACAAACACCCTCCCAGTCACTCCGACAAACACCCCCCAGTCACTCCGACACAACACCCCCCCACAGTCACTCCGACAAACAACCCCCAGTCACTCCGACACAAACACCCCCCCAGTCACTCCGACAAACCCCACCCAGTCACTCCGACACAAACACCTCGCCCCGTCACTTTGGCACAAACACCCCCACCGTCAATCCGCCACAAACATCCCCCACAGTCACTCTGACACAAAGACCCGCCCAGTCACTCCGACAAAAACACCCCCCAGTCACTCCATCACAAACAACCCCCCCCAGTCGCTCCGACACAGACACTCCCCCCAGACACTCCGACAAACACCCCCCCCAGTCACTCCGAGAAAGACATCGTCGCCACTCACTCCGACACAAACACCCCCCCCAAGTCACTCCGAGAAAAACACCGCCCCCAGTCACTCCGACAGAAACACCCCCCCCAGTCACTCTGAAACAAACAACCCCCAGTCACCCCGACAAACACCCACCCATCACTCCGACACAAACACCCCCCCCAGTAACTCCGACACAAACACCTCCCCCAGTCACTCCGACAAACACCCCCCAGTCACTCCGACACAAGCACACCCCACCGCAGTCACTCCGAGAAAAACACCGCCCCCAGTCACTCCGACACAAGCACCCCCCCCAGTCACTCCGACAGACAACCCCCAGTCACTCCGAGAAAAACACCCCCCCGAGTCACTCCGACAAAAACACCGCCCCCAGTCACTCCGACACAAACAACCCCCCCAGTCACTCCGAGAAACACCCCCCAATCACTCCGACACAAACACCACCCCCCAGGCACTCCGACACAAACACGCCCCCCCGTCAATCCGACACACACACACCCCCCAAGTCACTCTGACAGACCCCACCCTGTCTCTCCAACACAAACAACCCCCCAGTCTCTCCAACAAAAACACCCCCCCCAGTCACTCCGACACAAACACCCCCCCCAGTCACTCCGACAAAAACGCCACCCCCAGTCAATCCGAAACAAACACCCCTCCAGTCACTCTGACAACACCCCCCCAAGTCACTCCGACACAAACACCCCCCCCAGTCACTCCGACAAAAACGCCACCCCCAGTCAATCCGAAACAAACACCCCTCCAGTCACTCTGACAAACACCCCCCAAGTCACTCCGACACAAACACCCCCCCAGTCACTCCGACACATACACCCCCCCCAGACACTCCGACAAACACCCCCAGTCACTCCGACACAAACACCACCCCCCAGTCACTCCGACACAAAGACCCCCCCCGTCATTCAGACACACCCCCCCAAGTCACTCCGACACAAACACCCCCCAGTCACTCTGACACACACCCCCCCACTCATTCCGACACAAACAACCCACCCAAGTCACTCCGACACAAACACCCCCCCAGTTACTCCGACAAAAATACCCCCCCAGTCACTCTGAAACAAACAACCCCCAGTCACTCCAACAAACACCCCCCCGTCACACCGACACAAACACCCCCCTCCCAGTCACTCCTACACAAACACCCACCACAGTCACTCCGACAAACTCCCCCCAGTCACTTCGACACAAACACCTCCCACCCCAGTCACTCCGAGAAAACCGTCGCCAGTCACTCCGACACAAACACCCCCCTCCCAGCGAGTCCGACACAAACACCCCCCCAGTCAGTCTGACACAAACACCCACTCCAGTCACTCCGACACATCCCCCAGTCACTCCCACACAAACACCATCCCCCAGTCACTCCGACAGAATCATCCCCACAGTCACGTCGACACAAACACCCCCCCCAGTCACTCTGACACTCCCCGCCCCCAGTCACTCCGACACAAACACCCCCCCCAGTCACTCTGAGACACACGCCCCCAGTCATTCCGACACAAACACCACCCCCAGTCACTCCGACACAAAGACCCGCCCCCGTCACTCAGACACACCCCCCCCAAGTCACTCCGACACAAACACCCCCCCAGTCACTCTGACACACACCCCCCCACTCATTCCGACACAAACAACCCACCCAAGTCACTCCGACACAAACACCCCCCCAGTTACACCGACAAAAATAGCCCCCCAGTCCCTCCGACACAAACACCACCCCCGCAGTCACTCCGACACAAACACCCCCCCAGTCACTCCGACAAACACACCCCCAGTCACTCCAACACAAACACCCCCCGACCAGTCACTCCTACAGACAATCCCCAGTCACTCCGACAAAAACACACCTCCCCAGTCACTCCGACACAAACAACCCCCCAGTCACTCCGACACAAACAGACCCCCAGTCACTCCGACAGACACCCCCCCAGTCACTCAGACAAACACCCCCCAGTCAGTCTGACACACCCCCCAGTCACTCCGACACAAACACCCCCCCAGTCACTCCGACACAAACAGCCCCCCCAGTCACTCCGACAGACACCCACCCAGTCACTCCGACACACACCCCCCAGTCAGTCCGACACAAACACCACCCCCAGTCACTTCGACACAAACACCTCCCCAAGTCACTTCGACACAAACACCCCCACCCGTTAACCCGACACACACACCCCCAGTCACTCCGACACAAACACCCTCCCCAGTCACTCCGACAGACACAACCCCCCAGTCACGTCGACACAAACACCTCGCCCAGTCACTCCGACACAAACACCTCCCCCAGTCACTCTGACACATCCTCCCCAGTCACTCCAACACACACCCCACCCAGTCACTCCGAGACACCCTCCACAGTCACTCCGATACAAACTCCCCCAAGTCACTCCGAAACAAACACACACCCCAGTCACTCCGAAACACAGCACACCTGTCACTCCAACGCACACCCCCCCCAGTCACTCCGACACACCCGCCCCCAGTCACTCTGACACAAACTCCCCCAGACATTCCGACACAAACACCCGCCCCCAGTCACTCCGACAGAAACACCCCCTCCAGTCACTCCGAAACCAACAACCCCCCTAGTCACTCCGACTTACCCCCCCACAGTCACTCTGACACAAACAACTCCCCAGTCACTCCGACACAAACAGCGCCCCCAGTCACTCGGAAACAAACACCCATCCCCAGTCACTCCGACACAAACACCCCCCCACAGTAACGCCGACACACCCACCACAGTCACTCCGACCCACAACCCCCCCAGTCACTCCGACACACCCCCCCCAGTCATTCCGACACACACCCACCCAAGTCACTCCGACACAAACACCTCCCCCTAGTCACTCGGAAACAAACACCCACCCCATTCACCCCGACACACCCCCCCAGTCACTCCGTCACAAACACCAACCCCCAGTCACACCGACACAAACAACCCCCACAATCACTCCTACGCACACACCCCCAGTCACACCGACACAAACCCCCCGAGTCACTCCGACAAAAACACCGCCCCCAGTCACTCCGACACAAACAACCCCCCCAGTCACTCCGAGAAACACCCCCCAATCACTCCGACACAAACACCACCCCCCAGGCACTCCGACACAAACACGCCCCCCCGTCAATCCGACACACACACACCCCCCAGTCACTCTGACAGACCCCACCCTGTCTCTCCAACACAAACAACCCCCCAGTCTCTCCAACAAAATCACCCCCCCCAGTCACACCGACACAAACACCCCCCCCAGTCACTCCGACAAAAACGCCACCCCCAGTCAATCCGAAACAAACACCCCTCCAGTCACTCTGACAACACCCCCCCAAGTCACTCCGACACAAACACCCCCTCCCCAGTCACTCCGACACATACACCCCCCCCAGACACTCCGACAAACACCCCCAGTCACTCCGACACAAACACCACCCCCCAGTCACTCCGACACAAAGACCCGCCCCGTCACTCAGACACACCCCCCCAAGTCACTCCGACACAAACACCCCCCCAGTCACTCTGACACACACCCCCCCACTCATTCCGACACAAACAACCCACCCAAGTCACTCCGACACAAACACCCCCCCAGTTACTCCGACAAAAATACCCCCCCAGTCACTCTGAAACAAACAACCCCCAGTCACTCCAACAAACACCCCCCCTGTCACACCGACACAAACACCCCCCTCCCAGTCACTCCTACACAAACACCCACCACAGTCACTCCGACAAACTCCCCCCAGTCACTTCGACACAAACACCTCCCACCCCAGTCACTCCGAGAAAACACCGTCGCCAGTCACTCCGACACAAACACCCCCCTCCCAGCGAGTCCGACACAAACACCCCCCCCAGTCAGTCTGACACAAACACCCACTCCAGTCACTCCGACACATCCCCCCAGTCACTCCCACACAAACACCATCCCCCAGTCACTCCGACAGAATCATCCCCACAGTCACGTCGACACAAACACCCCCCCCAGTCACTCTGACACTCCCCGCCCCCAGTCACTCCGACACAAACACCCCCCCCAGTCACTCTGAGACACACGCCCCTAGTCATTCCGACACAAACACCACCCCCAGTCACTCCGACACAAAGACCCGCCCCCGTCACTCAGACACACCCCCCCCCAAGTCACTCCGACACAAACACCCCCCCAGTCACTCTGACACACACCCCCCCACTCATTCCGACACAAACAACCCACCCAAGTCACTCCGACACAAACACCCCCCCAGTTACTCCGACAAAAATAGCCCCCCAGTCCCTCCGACACAAACACCACCCCCGCAGTCACTCCGACACAAACACCCCCCCAGTCACTCCGACAAACACACCCCCAGTCACTCCAACACAAACACCCCCCGACCAGTCACTCCTACAGACAATCCCCAGTCACTCCGACAAAAACACACCTCCCCAGTCACTCCGACACAAACAACCCCCCAGTCACTCCGACACAAACAGACCCCCAGTCACTCCGACAGACACCCAGCCAGTCACTCCGACACACACCCCCCAGTCAGTCCAACACACCCCCCCCAGTCACTCTGACACAAACAACCCCCCCAGTTACTCCAACAGACACCCCCCCAGTCACTCAGACAAACACCCCCCAGTCAGTCTGACACACCCCCCAGTCACTCCGACACAAACACCCCCCCAGTCACTCCGGCACAAACAGCCCCCCCAGTCACTCCGACAGACACCCACCCAGTCACTCCGACACACACCCCCCAGTCAGTCCGACACAAACACCACCCCCAGTCACTTCGACACAAACACCTCCCCAAGTCACTTCGACACAAACACCCCCACCCGTTAACCCGACACACACACCCCCAGTCACTCCGACACAAACACCCTCCCCCAGTCACTCCGACAGACACAACCCCCCAGTCACGTCGACACAAACACCTCGCCCAGTCACTCCGACACAAACACCTCCCCCCAGTCACTCTGACACATCCTCCCCAGTCACTCCGACACAAACACCCCCCCAGTCACTCCAACACACACCCCACCCAGTCACTCCGAGACACCCTCCACAGTCACTCCGATACAAACTCCCCCCAAGTCACTCCGAAACAAACACACACCCCAGTCACTCCGAAACACAGCACACCTGTCACTCCAACGCACACCCCCCCCAGTCACTCCGACACACCCGCCCCCAGTCACTCTGACACAAACTCCCCCAGACACTCCGACACAAACACCCGCCCCCAGTCACTCCGACAGAAACACCCCCTCCAGTCACTCCGAAACCAACAACCCCCCTAGTCACTCCGACTTACCCCCCCACAGTCACTCTGACACAAACAACTCCCCAGTCACTCCGACACAAACAGCCCCCCCAGTCACTCAGAAACAAACACCCGCCCCCAGTCACTCCGACACAAACACCCCCCCACAGTAACGCCGACACACCCACCACAGGCACTCCAACCCACAACCCCCCCAGTCACTCCGACACACCCCCCCCAGTCATTCCGACACACACCCACCCAAGTCACTCCGACACAAACACCTCCCCCTAGTCAGTCCATAACAAACACCCACCCCATTCACCCCGACACACCCCCCCAGTCACTCCGTCACAAACACCAACCCCCAGTCACTCCGACACAAACAACCCCCACAATCACTCCTACGCACACACCCCCAGTCACACCGACACAAACCCCCCTAGTCACTCCGACAAAAACACCCACCCCCGTCATTCCGACGCACACACCCCCCCCCAGTCAGTCGGACACAAACACCCCCCCCAGTCACTCTGACACAAACAACCCCCCCAGTTACTCCAACAGACACCCCCCCAGTCACTCAGACAAACACCCCCCAGTCAGTCTGACACACCCCCCCCAGTCACTCTGACACAAACAACCCCCCCAGTTACTCCAACAGACACCCCCCCAGTCACTCAGACAAACACCCCCCAGTCAGTCTGACACACCCCCCCCAGTCACTCGGACACAAACACCCCCCCAGTCACTCCGACACAAACAGCCCCCCCAGTCACTCCGACAGACACCCACCCAGTCACTCTGACACACACACCCCAGTCAGTCCGACACAAACACCTCCCCCAGTCACTTCGACACAAACACCTCCCCAAGTCACTTCGACATGAACACCCCCACCCGTTAACCCGACACAGCCCCCCCCAGTCACTCCGACACAAACACCCTCCCCCAGTCACTCCGACAGACACAACCCCCCAGTCACGTCGACACAAACACCTCGCCCAGTCACTCCGACACAAACACCTCCCCCCAGTCACTCTGACACCAACACACCCCCCGAGTCACTCCGACACAAACACCCCCCCCGCAGTCACTCCGACACAAACACCCCCCCAGTCACTCCGACAAACACCCCCCAGTCACTCCGACACAACACCCCCCCACAGTCACTCCGACAGACAACCCCCAGTCACTCCGACAAAAACACCCCCCCATTCACTCCGACAAAAACAACCCCCCCAGTCACTCCGACACAAACACCCCCCCCACTCACTCCGATACAAACACGCCCCCCAGTCACTTCGACACAAACACCCCCCCAGTCACTCCGAGACAAACACCCTCCACCAGTTACTCCGACAAAAACAACCCTCCCCAGTCACTCCAACATAAACACCCCCCCCAGTCACTCTGACACAAACACCCCCCCAGTCACTCCGACACACACGCCCCGCCCAGTCACTCCGACAGATCGCCCCCAGTCACTCCGACACATCCCCCCCAGTCACACCGACACACACCCCCCTAGTCATTCCGACACATCCCCCCCAGTCACTCCGACACAAACACCCCCCTAGTCACTGCAACACACACCCCACCCAGTCACTCCGACCCACCCCCCCAGTAACTCCGACACACACCGCACCCAGTCACTCCGACACATCGCCCCCAGTCACTCAGACACAAACACCCCCCCAGTCACTCCAACACACACGCCACCCAGTCACTCTGACACATTGCCCCCAGTCACTCCGACACACCCCCCCCACTCACTTCGACACAAACACCCACCCCCATCAATCTGACACACACCCCCCCATCACTCCGATACAAACACCCCCCCGAGTCACTCCGACACAAACACCCCCCCAGTCACTTTGACACAAACACCTCGCCCAGTCACTCTGACACAAACGTCCCCCAAGTCACTTCGATACAAACACCCCCCCAAGTCACTCCGACAGACCCCACCGAGTCTCTCCGACACAAACACCCCCCCCAATCACTTCGACTCAAACACCCCCGCAGTCACTCCAAAACAAACAACCCCCAGTCACTCCGACAAACACCCCCCCAGTCACTCCGACACAAACACCCGCCCCCCAGTCACTCCGACACAAACACCCCCCCAAGTCACTCCGACAAACACCCCCCAGTCACTCCGACACAAACACGCCCCCACCAGTCACTCCGAGAAAATCACCGCCCCCAGTCACTCCGACACAAACAACCCCCCAAGTCACTCCGACAAACACCCACCCAGTCACTCCGACACAAACACGCCCCCAATCACTCCGACACAAACACCTCCCCCTGGTCAGTCCATAACAAACACCCACCCCATTCACTCCGACACACACCCCCAGTCACTCCGACACAAAATCTCCCCCAGTCACTCCGATACAAACAACCCCCACAATCACTCCGACACACACCCCCCTAGTCACTCCGACACAAACACCCACCCCAGTCACTCCGACAGAAACTCCCCATACAGACATTCCGACACACACCCCCCCAGTCACTCCGAAACACACCACCCCAGTCACTCCGACACACCCCCCTAAGTCACTCCGACGCACTCTCCCCCGTCACCCCGACACACCCCACCACAGTTACTCCAACACACAACCCCCAGTCACACCGACACACCCCCCCAATCACTATGACATGAACGCAGCCCCCCAGTCACTCCGACACACCCCACCACAGTTACTCCGACACACACCCCCCAGTCACTCCGACACACTCCCCCAATCACTACGACATGAACACACACCCCCAGTCACTCCGACACAAATACCGCCCCCAGTCACTCCGTGACAAACACCCACCCCCATTCACCCCGACACAACCACACCCCACAGTCACTCCGACACACACACACCCCCCCAGTCACTCTGACACCGACGCCCCCCTGTCACTCCGACACAAACAAACCACCATGCCACTCCAACACAAACACCCCCTCCAGTCACTCCGACACACACCCACCAGTCAATCCGACACACACCCCCACACTCACTCCCCAGTCACTCCGACACAAACACCCCCGCCAGTCACTCCGACACACCCCCACCAGTTACTCCGACACACACCTGCCCAGTCACTCTGACACAAACAACCCCCACAGTCACTCCGACATAAACACCTCCCCCAGTCACTCCGACACAACCACCCACCCAGTCACTCAGACACAAACACCCCCCCCAGTCACTCCGTCATAAACACCCCCACCAGTCACTCCATCACAAACACCCCCCCCAGTCACTCCGTCACAAACACCCCCCCCAGTCACTCTGTCACAAACACCCTCCCCAGTAACTCTGAGACACCCTCCACAGTCACTCCGATACAAACTCCCCCCAAGTCACTCCGACACAAACACACACCCCAGTCACTCCAAAACACAGCACACCTGTCACTCCAACGCACACCCCCCCAGTCACTCCGACACACACCCCCCCCAGTCACTCCGACACACCCGCCCCCAGTCACTCCGACGCAAACTCCCCCAGACACTCCAACACAAACAGCCCCCCCAGTCACTCCGTCACAAACACCCCCCCAGTCACTCCGACACAAACACCCGCCCCCAGTCACTCCGACAGAAACACCCCCCCCCAGTCACTCCGAAACCAACAACCCCCCCAGACACTCCGACTTACCCCCCCACAGTCACTCCGACACACCCCCCCCACAGTCACTCCGACACAAACACCTCCCCAGTCACTCCGACACAAACAGCCACCCCAGTCACTCGGAAACAAACACCCGCCCCCAGTCACTCCGACACAAACACCCCCCCACAGTAACGCCGACACACCCACCACAGTCACTCCGACCCACAACCCCCCCAGTCACTCCGACACACCCCCCCCCAGTCATTCCGACACACACCCACCCAAGTCACTCCGACACAAACACCTCCCCCTAGTCAGTCCATAACAAACACCCACCCCATTCACCCCGACACACCCACCCAGTCACTCCGTCACAAACACCAACCCCCAGTCACTCTGACACAAACAACCCCCACAATCACTCCGACACAAACACACCCCACCCGTCACTCCGACGCACACACCCCCAGTCAGTCGGACACAAACACCCCCCCCGAGTCACTCCGACACCCCTCCTGACTGGGGGGGCTGTGTTTCGGAGTGACTGGGGGTGGGTGTGTTTCGGAGTGACTGGGGGGGGTGTCGGAGTGACTGTGGGGGGGTTGCGTCGGAGTGACTGGGGGGTGTGTTTCGGAGTAACTGGAGAGGGTGTGTGTCGGAGTGACTGGGGTGGGGGTGCTTGTGTCAGAGTGACTGGGTGGGGTGTGGGTGTGTCGGAGAGGCTGGGGGGTGTGTGTCGGAGTGACTGGGGGGGTGTGACAGAGTGACTGTGGGGGGTGTTTGTGTCGGAGTGCTTGGGGGGGGTGTGTCAGTGTGACTGTGGGGTGGTGTGCAGGGTGACTGGGGGATTGAGTGTCGGAGTGACTGGGGGGGTGTGTCGGAGTGACTAGGGAGGGTGTGTGACGGAGTGACTGGGGGTGCTGGTTGTGTCGGTGTGACTGGGGGGGGGGTTGTGTTGGAGTGACTGGGGGGTGTGTGTCAGAGTGACTGGGGGGGGTGTGGGTGTGCCGGAGAGACTGGGGGGTGTGTGTCGGAGTGACTGGGGGGTGTGTCGGAGTGACTGGGGGGGGTGTGACAGAGTGACTGCGGGACGTGTTTGTGTCGGAGTGACTGGGGAGGTGTTTGTCGAAGTGACTGGGCGGGTGTGTGTCAGAGTGACTGGGGGATTGAGTGTCGGAGTGACTGGGGGGGTTTGTCGGAGTGACTGGGGGGGAAGTGTGTCGGAGTGACTGGGGAGGGGTGGTTGTGTCGGAAGACTGGGGGCGGTGTTTGTGTCAGAGTGACTGAGGGGTGTGTGTCAGAGTGACTGGGGGGGAGTGGGTGTGTCGGAGAGACTGGGGGGGTGTGTCAGAGTGACTGGGGGATTGAGTGTCTGAGTGACTGGTGTGGGGGTGTCGGAGAGACTGGGGGTGGTGTGTCGGAGTGACATGGGGGGGTGAGTCGGAGTGACTTTGGGGGTTGTTTGTGTCGGAGTGACTGGGGGTGGGTGTGTTTTGGAGTGACTGGGCGGGGTGTCGGAGTGACTGTGGGGGGGTGTTCGTGTCGAAGTGACTGGGGGGGTTTGTCGGAGTGACTGGGGGGGATGTGTGTCAGAGTGACTGGGGAGGGGTGGTTGTGTCGGAAGACTGGGGGGGGTGTTTGTGTCAGAGTGACTGAGGGGTGTGTGTCAGAGTGACTGGGGGGGTGTGGGTGTTTCGGAGAGACTGGGGGGGTGTGGGTGTGTCGGAGAGACTGGGGGGGTGTGTCGGAGTGACTGGGAGATTGAGTGTCTGAGTGACTGGGGTGGGGGTGTCGGAGAGATTGGGGGTGGTGTGTCGGAGTGACATAGGGGGGTGAGTCGGAGTGAATTTGGAGGTTGTTTGTGTCGGAGTGACTGGGGGTGGGTGTGTCTCTGAGTGACTGGGCGGGGTGTCGGAGTGACTGTGGGGTGTTCGTGTCGGTGTGACTGGGGGATGTTTGTGTTGGAGTGACTGAGGGGGGTGTGTGTTAGAGTGACTGGGTGGGTGTGTGTCGGAGTGACTGGGGGAGTGTGTGTCGGAGTGAATCGGGGGGGTGTGTTGGAGTGAATGGGGGGGTGTGTGTCGGAGTGACTGTGGGGGGGGGTGTGTGTCGGAATGATTGAGGGGGTGTTTGTGTTGGAGTGACTGGGGGGGGGTGTGTGTGTCGGAGCGACTGGGGGGGGTGTTGGCGTCGGAGTGACTGGGGGGGGTGGTTGTGTCGGAGTGATTGGGGGGGGTGTTTGTGACAGAGTGACTTGTGGGTGGTGTTTGTGTTGGAGTGACTGTGGGGGGTGTTTGTGTCGGAGTGACGGGGGGGGTGCGTGCTAGAGTGAATGGGGTAGGGGTGTGTTGGAGTGACTGGGGGGGCTGTGTTGGAGTGATTGGGTGGGGGTGTGTGACGGGAGAGACAGGGGGGGTGTGTGTCGGGGTGACTGGGGGGGATGTGTGTTGGAGTGACTGGGGGGGTGTTTGTGTCGGAATGACTGGGGGGTGTTCGTGTTGGAGTGACTGGGGGGGGTGGTTGTGTCTGAGTGACTGGGGGGAGATGTTTGTGTCGGAGTGACATAGTGGGGTGTGTGTCGGAGTGACTGGGGGGGTGTGTGTCGGAGTGACTGGGGGTGGTGTTTGTGTTGGAGTGATTGGGGGGGCTGTTTGAGTCAGTGTGACTGGGTGGGGTGTGTCGGAGTGACTGGGGGGGTGTTTGTGTCAGAGTAACTGGGGGGGTGTGTGTCGGAGTGACTGGGGGGGTCGTTTGTGTCGGTGTGACTGGGTGGGGTGTGTCAGAGTGACTGGGGGGGTGTTTGTGTCAGAGTAACTGGGGGGGTGTGTGTCGGAGTGACTGGGGGGTCGTTTGTGTCGGTGTGACTGGGAGGGGTGTGTCAGAGTGACTGGGGGGGTGTTTGTGTCAGAGTAACTCGGAGGGTGTGTGTCGGAGTGACTGGGGGGTTGTTTGTGTCGGAGTGACTGGGGGGGTGTGTTTGTGTAGGAGTGACTGGGGGGGGTGCTTGTGTCGGAGTGTTATGGGAGGGTGCGTTTCGGAGTGACTGGGGGTGTGTGTGTTGGAGCGACTGGGGGGGGGTGTTCGTGTCAGAGTGACTGGGGAGGTGGTTGTGTCGGAGTGACTGGGGGGGTGCTTGTGTCGGAGTGTTATGGGAGGGTGCGTTTCAGAGTGAGTGGGGGTGTGTGTGTTGGAGCGACTGGGGGGGGTATTCATGTCAGAGTGACTGGGGGGGATGGTTGTGTCGGAGTGACTGGGGTGGTGGTGTTTGTGACGGAGTGACTGGGGTGGGTGTGTGTCGGAGTAACTGTGGGCGGGTATGTCGGAGTGACTGGGGGATTGTGTGTCGGAGTGAATGGGGGGGGTTGTGTTGGAGTGACTGGGGGGGGTGTGTGTCGGAGAGACAGGGTGGGGGGTGGTTGTGTCGGAATCACTGGGGGGTGTGTTTGGGTCGGAGTGACATGGGGGAGTTGTGTGTCCGAGAGACTAGGGGTGTGTGCGTCGGAGTGACTGGGGGGGGGTGTTTGTGTCGGAGTAACTAGGGGGAGTGTTTGTGTCGGAGTGACATGGGGTGGTGTGTGTCGGAGAGACTAGGCGGTTGTGTGTCGGAGTGACTCGGGGGGTTGTGTGTCGGAGTGACTGGGGGGGTGTTCATGACGGAGTGACTGGGGGGGGGTGTTTGTGTCGGAGTGACTGGGGGGGTGTTCGTGACGGAGTGACTGGGGGGGTGTGTGTCGGAGTGACTGGGCGCGGTGTTTGTGTCGGAGTGACTGGGGGGGTATGTCGGAGAGACTAGGGGGTTGTGTGTCGGAGTGACTGGGGGGGGTGTGTGTGTCAGAATGACTGGGGGGGGAGTGTGTTGGTGTGACTGGAGGGGGGTGTTCGTGACGGAGTGACATGGGGGGGTGTGTGTCGGTGTGACTGGGGAGGTGTTTGTGACGGAGTGACTGGGGGGGTGTGTGTCGGAGTCACTGTGGGCGGGTGTGTCGGAGTGACTGTGGGAGTGTGTGTGTCGGAGTGACTGGGGGGTGTGTTTGTGACAGAGTGACTGCGGGGGGGTGTTTGTGTCGGAGTGACTGGGGGGTGTGTGTTTGTGGCGGTTTGACTGGGGGGATGTTTGTCGGAGTGACTGGGGGTGGTGTTTGTGACGGAGTGACTGGGGGGGGTGTTTGGCGGAGTGACTGGGGGGGGTGTTTGTGATGGAGTGACTGGGGGGGTGTTTGTGTCGGAGTGACTGGGGGTGGGTGTGTTTCGGAGTGACTGGGGGGGGTGTGTCGGAGTGACTGTGGGGGGTTGAGTCGGAGTGACTGGGGGGGTGGGTGTTTCGGAGCGACTGGGCGGGGTGTCGGAGTGACTGTGGGGGGGTTGCGTCGGAGTGACTGAGGGGGGTGCTTGTGTCGAAATGACTGGTGGGGTGTGTCGGAGTGAATGGGGGGGCGTGTGTCGGAGTGACTGGCGGGGTGTGTCGAGTAACTGGGGGGGTGTGTGTCGGAGTGACTGCGAGGGTTGTTACGGAGTGACTGCGGGTGGTGTGTGTCGGAGTGAGTGGGGGGTGGTGAGTCAGAGTGACTTCGGGGGTGTGTTGGAGTGACTGGGGGGGTGTTTGTGTCGGAGTTACTGGGGGGCGTGTGAGTTGGAGTCACTGGGGGGGGTGTTTGTGTCGGAGTGACTGGGTGGGGTGTGTGTCGGAGTCACTGTGGGCGGGTGTGTCGGAGTGACTGGGGGGGGTGTGTTGGAGTGACTGGGGTGGGTGTGTGTCGGAGAGACAGGGGGGAGTGTGTCGGAGTGACTGGGGGGGTTGTGTGTCAGAGTGACTGGGGGGGTGGTGTTTGTGTCGGAGTGTCTGGGGGGGTGTGTTTGTGTCGGAGTTACATGGGGGGGTGTGTGTCGGAGAGACTAGGGAGGTGTGTGTCAGAGTGACTGGGGGGTGGTGTTCCTGACGGAGTGACTGGGGGGGTGTGTTTGTGTCGGAGTGACTTGGGGGGTGTGTGTCAGAGTGACTGGGGTGGGGTGTGTGTCGGAGTGACTGGGAGGCGGGTTCGTGTTGGATTGACTGGGGGGGTCATTGTGTCGGAGTGACTGGGGGGAGGTGTTTGTGTCGGAGTGACTGGGGGGAGGTGTTTGTGTCGGAGTGACATGGGGGGTGCGTGTTGGAGTGACTGGGGGTGGGTGTGTTTCGGAGTGACTGGGGGGGTGTGTCGGAGTGACTGTGGGGGAGTTGCGTCGGAGTGACTGGGGGGGTGTGTGTCGGAGTGACTGGGGGGTGTGTTTGTGTCGGAGTGACTGGGGGGGTGTGTGTTAGAGTGACTGGGTGTGTGTGTCGGAGTCACTGTGGGCGGGTGTGTCGGAGTGACTGGGGGGGTGTGTTGGAGTGACTGGGGGGGATGTGTGTCGGAGAGACAGGGGGGTGCGTGTCGGAGTGACTGGGGGGGGTGAGTGTCAGAGTGACTGGGTGGGGGTGTGTTTGTGTCGGAGTGACTGGAGGGGTCTGTTTGTGTCGGAGTTACATGGGGTGGTGTGTGTCGGAGAGTCTAGGGGGGTGTGTGTCGGAGTGACTTGGGGGGGGGTGTGTGTTGGAGTGACTGGGCGGGGTGTTTGTGACGGAGTGACTGGGGGGGTGTGTGTCGGAGCGACTGGGGGGTGGGTTCGTGTTGGATTGACTGGGGTGGGGTAGTTGTGTCCGAGTGACTGTGGGGAGGTGTTTGTGTCGGAGTGACTGGGGGAGGTGTTTGTGTCGGAGTGACATGGGGCGTTGTGTTTTGGAGTGACTGGGAGGGTGTGTGTCAGAGTGACTGCGGGGGGTGTTCGTGACAGAGTGACTGGGGGGGGGTTGGTTGTGTCAGAGTGGCTGGGGGGGGCGGTGTTTGTGTCAGAGTGACTGGGGGGGTTTGTGTCAGAGTGACTGGGGGGGGTGTTTGTGTCGGGGTGACTGGGTGGGGTGTGTCAGAGTGACTCGGGGGGTGTTTGTGTCGGAGTGACTGGGGGGGTATGTGTCGGAGTGACTGGGGGTGGTGTTTGTGTCGGAGTGACTGGGGGTGTGTGTTTGTGTCGGAGTTACTGGGGGGTGCTTGTGTCGGAGTGATATGGGGGGGTGCGTTTCGGATTGACTTGGGGTGTGTGTGTCGGAGCGACTGGGGGGGGTGTTCGTGTCGGAGTGACTGGGGGTGGTGTGTGTGTTGGAGTGACTGAGGGATTTTTGTGTTGGAGTGACTGGGTGGGTGTGTGTCGGAGTCACTCTGGGCGGGTGTGTCGGAGTGACTGGGGGAGTGTGTGTCGGAGTGAATCGGGGGGGTGTGTTGGAGTGAATGGGGGGTGTGTGTCGGAGTGACTGGGGGGGGTGTGTGTCGGAATGACTGAGGGGGTGTTTGTGTCGGAGTGACTGGGGGGGGGTGTTTGTGTCGGAGTGACTGGGGGGGATGTTTGGGTCGGAGTGACATGGGGGGGTGTGTGTCGGAGAGACTAGGCGGTTGTGTGTCGGAGTGACTGGGGGGGTTGTGTGTCGGAGTGACTGGGGGGGTGTTCGTGACGGAGTGACTGGGGGGGGTGTTTGTGTCGGAGTGACTGGGGGGGTGTTCGTGACAGAGTGACTGGGGGGGTGTGTGTCGGAGTGACTGGGCGGGGTGTTTGTGTCGGAGTGACTGGGGGGGTATGTCGGAGAGACTAGGGGGTTGTGTGTCGGAGTGACTGGGGGGGTGTGTGTGTCGGAGTGACTGGGGGGGGTGTGTGTCGGTGTGACTGGAGGGGGGTGTTCGTGACGGAGTGACATGGGGGGGTGTGTGTCGGAGTGACTGGGGGGGTGTTTGTGACGGAGTGACTGGGGGTGTGTGTGTCGGAGTCACTGTGGGCGGGTGTGTCGGAGTGACTGTGGGAGTGTGTGTGTCGGAGAGACAGGGTGGGGGGTGGTTGTGTCGGAATCACTGGGGGGTGTGTTTGTGACAGAGTGACTGCGGGGAGGGTGTTTGTGTCGGAGTGACTGGGGGGTGTGTGTTTGTGGTGGTTTGACTGGGGGGATGTTTGTCAGAGTGACTGGGGGTGTTGTTTGTGACGGAGTGACTGAGGGGGGTGTTTGTCGGAGTGACTGGGGGGGTGTTTGTGACGGAGTGACTGGGGGGGATGTTTGTGACGGAGTGACTGGGGGGGTGTTTGTGTCAGAGTGACTGGGGGTGGGTGTGTTTCGGAGTGACTGGGGGGGGTGTGTCGGAGTGACTGTGGGGGGTTGCGTCGGAGTGACTGTGGGGGTGTGTGTTTCGGAGTGACTGGGCGGGGTGTCGGAGTGACTGTGGGGGGGTTGCGTCGGAGTGACTGAGGGGGGTGCTTGTGTCGAAATGACTGGTGGGGTGTGTCGGAGTGAATGGGGGGGTGTGTGTCGGAGTGACTGGCGGGGTGTGTCGAGTAACTGGGGGGGTGTGTGTCGGAGTGACTGCGGGGGTTGTTACGGAGTGACTGGGGGTAGTGTGTGTCGGAGTGAGTGGGGGGTGGTGAGTCGGAGTGACTTCGGGGGTGTGTGTTGGAGTGACTGGGGGGGTGTTTGTGTCGGAGTGACTGGGGGGCGTGTGAGTTGGAGACACTGGGGGGGGTGTTTGTGTCGGAGTGACTGGGTGGGGTGTGTGTCGGAGTGACTGGGGGGGTTGTGTGTCGGAGTGACTGGGGGGGTGGTGTTTGTGTCGGAGTGTCTGGGGGGGTGTGTTTGTGTCGGAGTTACATGGGGGGGTGTGTGTCGGAGAGACTAGGGAGGTGTGTGTCGGAGTGACTGGGGGGTGGTGTTCATGACGGAGTGACTGGGGGGGTGTGTTTGTGTCGGAGTGACTGGGGGGTGTGTGTCGGAGTGACTGGGGTGGGGTGTGTGTCGGAGTGATTGGGAGGCGGGTTCGTGTTGGATTGACTGGGGGGGGTCGTTGTGTCGGAGTGACTGGGGGGAGGTGTTTGTGTCGGAGTGACATGGGGGGTGTGTGTCGGAGTGACTGGGGAGGTGTGTTTTGGAGTGACTGGGGGGGGTTTACTTGACGGAGTGACTGAGGGGGTTGGTTGTGTCGGAGTGACTGGGGGTGGTGGTGTTTGTGTCGGAGTGACTGGGGGGGGGGTGTGTCGGAGTGACTGGGCGGGGTGTTTGTGACGGGGTGACTTGGGGTGTGTGTGTTGGAGCGACTGGGGGGCGGGTTCGTGTTGGATTGACTGGGGGGGGGGTCGTTGTGTCGGAGTGACTGGGGGGAGGTGTTTGTGTCGGAGTGACTGGGGGGAGGTGTTTGTGTCGGAGTGACATGGGGGGGTGCGTGTCGGAGTGACTGGGGGGATGTGTGTCGGAGTGACTGGGGGGGGTTTTCGTGACGGAGTGACTGGGGGGGTTGGTTGTGTCGGAGTGACTGGGGGGTTGTGTGTCAGAGTGACTGGGGGGGTATTTGTGTCGGGGTGACTGGGTGGGGTGTGTCAGAGTGACTCGGGGAGTGCTTGTGTCGGAGTGACTGGGGGGGGTGTGTGTTGGAGTGACTGGGGGGGTGTTTGTGTCGGAGTGACTGGGGGGCGTATGAGTCGGAGTGACTGTGGGGGGTGTTTGTGTCGGAGTGACGGGGGGGTGCGTGTTAGAGTGAATGGGGTAGGGGTGTGTTGGAGTGACTGGGAGGGGTGTGTTGGAGTGACTGGGTGGGGGTGTGTGTCAGAGAGACAGGGGGGGGGTGTGTCAGAGTGACTGGGGGGGATGTGTGTTGGAGTGACTGGGGGGGTGTTTGTGTCGGAACGACTGGGGGGTGTTCATGTTGGAGTGACTGGGGGGGGGTGGTTGTGTCTGAGTGACTGGGGGGAGATGTTTGTGTCGGAGTGACATGGTGGGGTGTGTGTTGGAGTGACTGGGGGGGTGTGTGTCCGTGTGACTGGAGGGGGGTGTTCGTGACGGAGTGACATGGGGGGGTGTGTGTCGGTGTGACTGGGCGGGGTGTTTGTTACGGAGTGACTGGGGGGGTGTGTGTCGGAGTGACTGGGGGGGTGTTTGTGACGGAGTGACTGGGGGGGTGTGTGTCGGAGTCACTGTGGGCAGGTGTGTCGGAGTGACTGTGGGAGTGTGTGTGTCGGAGAGACAGGGTGGGGGGTGGTTGTGTCGGAATCACTGGGGGGTGTGTTTGTGACAGACTGACTGCGGGGAGGGTGTTTGTGTCGGAGTGACTGGGGGGTGTGTGTTTGTGGTGGTTTGACTGGGGGGGATGTTTGTCAGAGTGACTGGGGGTGTTGTTTGTGACGGAGTGACTGAGGGGGGTGTTTGTCGGAGTGACTGGGGGGGGTGTTTGTGATGGAGTGACTGGGGGGATGTTTGTGACGGAGTGACTGGGGGGGTGTTTGTGTCAGAGTGACTGGGGGTGGGTGTGTTTCGGAGTGACTGGGGGGGGTGTGTCGGAGTGACTGTGGGGGGTTGCGTCGGAGTGACTGTGGGGGTGTGTGTTTCGGAGTGACTGGGCGGGGTGTCGGAGTGACTGTGGGGGGGTTGCGTCGGAGTGACTGAGGGGGGTGCTTGTGTCGAAATGACTGGTGGGGTGTGTCGGAGTGAATGGGGGGGCGTGTGTCGGAGTGACTGGCGGGGTGTGTCGAGTAACTGGGGGGGTGTGTGTCGGAGTGACTGCGGGGGTTGTTACGGAGTGACTGGGGGTAGTGTGTGTCGGAGTGAGTGGGGGGTGGTGAGTCGGAGTGACTTCGGGGGTGTGTGTTGGAGTGACTGGGGGGGTGTTTGTGTCGGAGTGACTGGGGGGCGTGTGAGTTGGAGTCACTGGGGGGGGTGTTTGTGTCGGAGTGACTGGGTGGGGTGTGTGTCGGAGTCACTGTGGGCGGGTGTGTCGGAGTGACTGGGGGGGGTGTGTTGGAGTGACTGGGGTGGGTGTGTGTCGGAGAGACAGGGGGGGTGTGTCGGAGTGACTGGGGGGGTTGTGTGTCGGAGTGACTGGGGGGGTGGTGTTTGTGTCGGAGTGTCTGGGGGTGTGTGTTTGTGTCGGAGTTACATGGGGGGGTGTGCGTCGGAGAGACTAGGGAGGTGTGTGTCGGAGTGACTGGGGGGTGGTGTTCATGACAGAGTGACTGGGGGGTGTGTTTGTGTCGGAGTGACTGGGGGGTGTGTGTCGGAGTGACTGGGGTGGGGTGTGTGTCGGAGTGACTGGGAGGCGGGTTCGTGTTGGATTGACTGGGGGGGGTCGTTGTGTCGGAGTGACTGGGGGGGTGTTTGTGTCGGAGTGACTGTGGGGGGGTTGCGTCGGAGTGACTGAGGGGGGTGCTTGTGTCGAAATGACTGGTGGGGTGTGTCGGAGTGAATGGGGGGGCGTGTGTCGGAGTGACTGGCGGGGTGTGTCGAGTAACTGGGGGGGTGTGTGTCGGAGTGACTGCGGAGGTTGTTACGGAGTGACTGGGGGTAGTGTGTGTCGGAGTGAGTGTGGGGTGGTGAGTCGGAGTGACTTCGGGGGTGTGTGTTGGAGTGACTGGGGGGGTGTTTGTGTCGGAGTGACTGGGGGGCGTGTGAGTTGGAGTCACTGGGGGGTGTTTGTGTCGGAGTGACTGGGTGGGGTGTGTGTCGGAGTCACTGTGGGCGGGTCTGTCGGAGTGACTGGGGGGGGTGTGTTGGAGTGACTGGGTGGGTGTGTGTCGGAGAGACGGTGGGTGTGTGTCGGAGTGACTGGGGGGGTTGTGTGTCGGAGTGACTGGGGGGTGGTGTTTGTGTCGGAGTGTCTGGGGGGTGTGTTTGTGTCGGAGTTACATGGGGGGGTGTGTGTCGGAGAGTCTAGGGAGGTGTGTGTCGGAGTGACTGGGGGGTGGTGTTCATGACGGAGTGACTGGGGGGTGTGTTTGTGTCGGAGTGACTGGGGGGTGTGTGTCGGAGTGACTGGGGTGGGGTGTGTGTCGGAGTGACTGGGAGGCGGGTTCGTGTTGGATTGACTGGGGGGGGTCGTTGTGTCTGAGTGACTGGGGGGAGGTGTTTGTGTCGGAGTGACTGGGGGGAGGAGTTTGTGTCGGAGTGACATGGGGGTGCGTGTCGGAGTGACTGGGGGGGTGTGTGTTGGAGTGACTGGGGGGGGTTTTCTTGACGGAGTGACTGAGGGGGTTGGTTGTGTCGGAGTGACTGGGGGGGGTGGTGTTTGTGTCGGAGTGACTGGGGGGGGGTGTGTGTCGGAGTGACTGGGTGGGGTGTTTGTGACGGGGTGACTTGGGGTGTGTGTGTCGGAGCGACTGGGGGGCGGGTTCGTGTTGGATTGACTGGGGGGGGTCGTTGTGTCGGAGTGACTGGGGGGAGGTGTTTGTGTCGGAGTGACTGGGGGAGGTGTTTGTGTCGGAGTGACTGGGGGGGTTGGTTGTGTCGGAGTGACTGGTGGGTTGTGTGTCAGAGTGACTGGGGGGGTATTTGTGTCGGGGTGACTGGGTGGGGTGTGTCAGAGTGACTCGGGGGGTGCTTGTGTCGGAGTGACTGGGGGGGGTGTGTGTTGGAGTGACTGGGGGGGTGTTTGTGTCGGAGTGACTGGGGGGCGTGTGAGTCGGAGTGACTGTGGGGGGTTTTTGTGTCGGAGTGACGGGGGGGGTGCGTGTTAGAGTGAATGGGGTAGGGGTGTGTTGGAGTGACTGGGACGTGTGTGTTGGAGTGACTGGGTG
>NW_027597847.1:0-63716 GCF_964194155.1 Cetorhinus maximus | reverse complement strand
ACACCCCCTCCAACTCCCTATCCCGGACACCCCCTCCAACTCCCTATCCCGGACACCCCCTCCAACTCCCTATCCCGGACACCCCCTCCAACTCCCTATCCCGGACAACCCCTCCAACTCCCTATCCCGGACAACCCCTCCAACTCCCTATCCCGGACACCCCCTCCAACTCCCTATCCCGGACACCCCCTCCAACTCCCTATCCCGGACACCCCCTCCAACTCCCTATCCCGGACAACCCCTCCAACTCCCTATCCCGGACAACCCCCTCCAACTCCCTATCCCGGACAACCCCTCCAACTCCCTATCCCGGACACCCCCTCCAACTCCCTATCCCGGACACCCCCTCCAACTCCCTATCCCGGACACCCCCTCCAACTCCCTATCCCGGACACCCCCTCCAACTCCCTATCCCGGACACCCCCTCCAACTCCCTATCCCGGACACCCCCTCCAACTCCCTATCCCGGACACCCCCTCCAACTCCCTATCCCGGACACCCCCTCCAACTCCCTATCCCGGACACCCCCTCCAACTCCCTATCCCGGACACCCCCTCCAACTCCCTATCCCGGACACCCCCTCCAACTCCCTATCCCGGACACCCCCTCCAACTCCCTATCCCGGACACCCCCTCCAACTCCCTATCCCGGACACCCCCTCCAACTCCCTATCCCGGACACCCCCTCCAACTCCCTATCCCGGACACCCCCTCCAACTCCCTATCCCGGACACCCCCTCCAACTCCCTATCCCGGACACCCCCTCCAACTCCCTATCCCGGACACCCCCTCCAACTCCCTATCCCGGACACCCCCTCCAACTCCCTATCCCGGACACCCCCTCCAACTCCCTATCCCGGACACCCCCTCCAACTCCCTATCCCGGACACCCCCTCCAACTCCCTATCCCGGACACCCCCTCCAACTCCCTATCCCGGACACCCCCTCCAACTCCCTATCCCGGACACCCCCTCCAACTCCCTATCCCGGACACCCCCTCCAACTCCCTATCCCGGACACCCCCTCCAACTCCCTATCCCGGACACCCCCTCCAACTCCCTATCCCGGACACCCCCTCCAACTCCCTATCCCGGACACCCCCTCCAACTCCCTATCCCGGACACCCCCTCCAACTCCCTATCCCGGACACCCCCTCCAACTCCCTATCCCGGACACCCCCTCAGAATCCCCCTACACCCCTCTCTATCCCGGGCATCCCCTACAAACCCCTACACACCCCTACACCCCTCCCTATCCCGGATACCCCCTCAAAACCTCCCAATCCCGGATACCTCCTCAAAACCTCCCAATCCCGGATACCCCCTCAAAACCTCCCTATCTCGGACACCCCCTACAAACCCCTACACCCCTCCCTATCCCGGACACCCCCTACAAACCCCTACACCCCTCCCTATCCCGGACACCCCCTACAAACCCCTACACCCCTCCCTATCCCGGACACCCACTACAAACCCCTACACCCCTCCCTATCCCGGACACCCCCTACAAACCCCTACACCCCTCCCTATCCCTGACACCCCCTACACCCCTCCCTATCCCGGATATCCCCTCAAAACCCCTACACCCCTCCCTATCCCGGACACCCCCTACAAACCCCTACACCCCTCCCTATCCCGGACACCCACTACAAACCCCTACACCCCTCCCTATCCCGGACACCCCCTACAAACCCCTACACCCCTCCCTATCCCTGACACCCCCTACAAACCCCCTACACCCCTCCCTATCCCGGACACCCACTACAAACCCCTACATCCCTCCCTATCCCGGACACCCACTACAAACCCCTACATCCATCCCTATCCCTGACACCCACTACAAACCCCTACATCCCTCCCTATCCCGGATGCCCCCTCAAAACCTCCCTATCCCGGATACCCCCTCCAACCCTCCCTATCCTGGATACCCCCTCCAACCCTCCCTATCCCGGACACCCACTACAAACCCCTACACCCCTCCCTATCCCGGACACCCACTACAAACCTCTACATCCCTCCCTATCCCGGATACCCCTCCAACACTCCCTATCACGGATACACCCTCCAACTCCCTATCCCGGATACAACCTACAAACCCCCTACACCCCTCCCTATCCCTGATACCCACTCAAAACCCCCTACACCCCTCCCTATCCCGGACACCCCCTCAAAACCCCTACACCCCTCCCTATCCCGGACACCCCCTCAAAACCCCCTACACCCCTCCCTATCCCGGACACCCCCTCAAAACCCCCTACACCCCTCCCTATCCCGGTCAACCCCTACAAACCCCTACACCCCCCACTATCCCGGACACCCCCTACAAACCCCTACACCCCTCCCTATCCCGGATACCCCCTACAAACCCCTACACCCCTCCCTATCCCGGACACCCCCTACACCCCTCCCTATCCCGGACACCCCCTACACCCCTCCCTATCCCGGACACCCCCTACACCCCTCCCTATCCCGGACACCCCCTACAAACCCCTACACCCCTCCCTATCCCGGACACCCCCTACAAACCCCTACACCCCTCCCTATCCCGGACACCCCCTACAAACCCCTACACCCCTCCCTATCCCGGACACCCACTACAAACCCCTACACCCCTCCCTATCCCGGACACCCCCTACAAACCCCTACACCCCTCCCTATCCCGGACACCCCCTACAAACCCCTACACCCCTCCCTATCCCGGATAACCCCTACAAACCCCCTACACCCCTCCCGATCCCTGACACCCCCTACAAACCCCTACACCCCTCCCTATCCCGGACACCCCCTACAAACGCCTACACCCCTCCCTGTCCCGGATACCCCCTCAAAACCCCCTATACCCCTCCCTATCCCGGACACCCCCTACAAACCCCTACACCCCTCCCTGTCCCGGACACCCCCTACAAACCCCTACACCCCTCCCTATCCCGGACACCCCCTACAAACCCCTACACCCCTCCCTATCCCGGACACCCCCTCAAAACCCCTCCACCACTCCCTATCCCGGATACCCCCTACAAACCCCTACACCCCTCCCTATCCGGGATACCCCCTACAAACCCCTACACCCCTCCCTATCCCGGATACCCCCTACAAACTCCTACACACCTCCCTATCCCGGATACCCCCTACAAACCCCTACACCCCTCCCTATCCCGGATACCCCCTCAAAACCACCTACACCCCTCCCTATCCCGGATACCCCCTACAAACCCCTACACCCCTCCCTAACCCGGATACCCCCTCAAAACCCCTAAAGCCCTCCCTATCCCGGACACCCCCTACAAACCCCTACACCCCTCCCTATCCCGGATCCCCTCAAAACCCCTACACCCCTCCCTATCCCGGATACCCCCTACAAACCCCTACACCCCTCCCTATCCCGGATACCCCCTACAAACCCCCACACCCCTCCCTATCCCGGACACCCCCTCAAAACCCCTACACCCCTCCCTACCCGGATACCCCCTACAAACCCGACACCCCTCCCTATCCCGGCTACCCCCTACAACCCCTACACCCCTCCCTATCCCCGATACCCCCTCAAAACTCCCTACACCCCTCCCTATCCCGGACACCCCCTACAAACCCCTACACCCCTCCCTATCCCGGACACCCCCTACACCCATCCTACACCCCTCCCTATCCCGGACACCCCCTCAAAACCCACTACACCCCTCCCTATCCCGGATACCCCCTACAAACCCCTACACCCCTCCCTATCCCCGGATACCCCCTCAAAACCCCCTACACCCCTCCCTATCCCGGACACCCCCTACACCCCTCCCAATCCCGGATACCCCCTACAAACCCCCTACACCCCTCCCTATCCCGGACACCCCCTACAAACCCCTACACCCCTCCCTATCCCGGACACTCACTCAAAACACCCACCCCCCTCCCTATCCCGGATACCCCCTCAAAACCCCCTACACCCCTCCCTGTCCCGGATACCCACTCAAAACCCCTACACCCCTCCCTGTCCCGGATACCCCCTCAAAACCCCCTACACCCCTCCCTATCCCGGATACTCCCTACAAACCCCTACACCCCTCCCTATCCCGGACACCCCCTACAAACCCCTACACCCCTCCCTATCCCGGATACCCCCTCAAAACCCCCTACACCCCCCCCTATCCCGGATACCCCCTCAAAACCCCCTACACCCTCCCTATCCCGGATACCCCCTACAAACCCCTACACCCCTCCCTATCCCGGATACCCCCTCAAAACCCCCTACACCCCTCCCTATCCCGGACACCCCCTCAAAACCCCTACACCCCTCCCTATCGCAGATACCCCCTCAAACCCCCTACACCCCTCCCTATCCCGGCACCCCCTCAAAACCCCCTACACCCCTCCCTATGCCGGACACCCCCTCAAAACCCCTACACCCCTCCCTATCCCGGACACCCCCTACACCCCTCCTATCCCGGACACCCCTCAAACCCCTACACCCCTCCCTATCTCTGTAACCTCCTCCAGCCCCCTATACCCCTCCCTATCTCTGTAACCTCCTCCAGCCCCTACACCCCTCCCTATCTCTGTAACCTCCTCCAGCCCCTACACCCCTCCCTATCTCTGTAACCTCCTCCAGCCCCTACACCCCTCCCTATCTCTGTAACCTCCTCCAGCCCCTACACCCCTCCTATCTCTGTAACCTCCTCTAGCCTCTACACCCGTCCCTATCTCGGTAACCTCCTCCAGCCCCTACAACCCTCCCTATCTCTGTAACCTCCTCCAGCCCCTACACCCGTCCCTATCTCTGTAACCTCCTCTAGCCTCTACACCCGTCCTATCTCTGTAACCTCCTCCAGCCCCTACAACCCTCCTTATCTCTGTAACCTCCTCCAGCCCCTACACCCCTCCCTATCTCTGTAACCTCCTCCAGCCCCTACAACCCTCCTTATCTCTGTAACCTCCTCCAGCCCCTACACCCCTCCCTATCTCTGTAACCTCCTCCAGCCCCTACACCCCCCCCATCTCTGTAACCTCCTCCAGCCCCTACACCCTCAATACCTCTGTAACCTCCTCCAGCCCCTACACCCATCCCTGTCTCTGTAACCTCCTCCAGCCCCCTACACCCATCCCTGTCTCTGTAACCTCCTCCAACCCCTACAACCCTCCCTATCTCTGTAACCTCCTCCAGCCACTACAACCCTCCCTATCTCTGTAACCTCCAGTCCCAAAAACCTCCCTATCTCCGTAACCTACTCCAGCTCCTACACCCCTCCCTATCCCTGTAACCTCCTCCAGTCTCTAAAAAAATAGAGGGAGCTTTACTCTGTATCTAACCCCGTGCTGTACCTGTCCTGGGAGTGTTTGATGGGGACAGTGTAGAGGGAGCTTTACTCTGTATCTAACCCCGTGCTGTACCTGTCCTGGGAGTGTTTGATGGGGACGGTGTAAAGGGAGCTTTACTCTGTATCTAACCCCGTGCTGTACCTGTCCTGGGAGTGTTTGATGGGGACAGTGTAGAGGGAGCTTTACTCTGTATCTAACCCCGTGCTGTACCTGTCCTGGGAGTGTTTGATGGGGACAGTGTAGAGGGAGCTTTACTCTGTATCTAACCCCGTGCTGTACCTGTCCTGGGAGTGTTTGATGGGGACAGTGTAAAGGGAGCTTTACTCTGTATCTAACCCCGTGCTGTACCTGTCCTGGGAGTGTTTGATGGGGACAGTGTAGAGGGAGCTTTACTCTGTATCTAACCCCGTGCTGTACCTGTCCTGGGAGTGTTTGATGGGGACAGTGTAGAGGGAGCTTTACTCTGTATCTAACCCCGTGCTGTGCCTTTCTGTAGCCGATACCGGAGATCAGAGAGGAGGAACAGCAGGTTCTGAGGTTACCAATATGAGTGGGACATCCTGTTGCTGTGGGGAAACCCCTGTCCTAAACCACAACAATGCGGAAGGGAAATTTAACTTGGCGCCAGGGAGGGTGTTTACCCAGGGTAAACTCCCCCAGGAACTCTCCCCCACCGCACCCCCACCCCTCACCTACCCAGGGTAAACTCCCCCGTGAACTCTCCCCCCGCCACCTCCAACCCTCACCTACCCAGGGTAAACTCCCCCAGGAACTCTCCCCCCGCACCCCCAACCCTCACCTACCCAGGGTAAACTCCCCCAGGAACTCTCCCCCCGCACCCCCAACCCTCACCTACCCAGGGTAAACTCCCCCAGGAACTCTCCCCCCACCGCACCCCCAACCCTCACCTACCCAGGGTAAACTCCCCCGCGAACTCTCCCCCCGCACCGCCAACCCTCACCTACCCAGGGTAAACTCCCCCGCGAACTCTCCCCCCGCACCGCCAACCCTCACCAACCAGGGTAAACTCCCCTGCGAACTCTTCCCTTAACCCTACCCTCTCCCATCCACCCCGCCTGCTCATCCCTAGCCCCTCCCTCAACCCCCACCCCCAACCCTGTCCCTCAACCCCTCCTCCTCATCGCTATCCCCTCTCTCAAACCCACCTGTCCCCTGTTTCAGCCCCTCATCCTCACCCCTCCTCCCTCAACCCGCTCTCCCTCAACCGCTACCCCCCACAAACCCACATCCTCACCCCTACCCATCCCTCAAACTCTACCACCTGCCTCAACCCCTCCTCCAACCTCCCTCAACCCCCCCAGCCCCCCCCTCAACCCCCCCTAGCCCCTCCCTCAACCCCCCCTAGCCCCTCCCTCAAACCCCCCCTAGCCCCTCCCTCAACCCCCCCTAGCCCCTCCCTCAACCCCCCCTAGCCCCTCCCTCAACCCCCCCTAGCCCCTCCCTCAACCCCCCCTAGCCCCTCCCTCAACCCCCCCTAGCCCCTCCCTCAACCCCCCCTAGCCCCTCCCTCAACCCCCCCTAGCCCCTCCCTCAACCCCCCCTAGCCCCTCCCTCAACCCCCCCTAGCCCCTCCTTCAACCCCCCCTAGCCCCTCCCTCAACCCCCCTAGCCCCTCCCTCAACCCCCCTAGCCCCTCCCTCAACCCCCCCTAGCCCCTCCCTCAACCCCCCCTAGCCCCTCCCTCAACCCCCCCTAGCCCCTCCCTCAACCCCCCCTAGCCCCTCCCTCAAACCCCCCTAGCCCCTCCCTCAACCCCCCTAGCCCCTCCCTCAACCCCCCTAGCCCCTCCCTCAACCCCCCTAGCCCCTCCTTCAACCCCCCTAGCCCCTCCCTCAACCCCCCCTAGCCCCTCCCTCAACCCCCCCTAGCCCCTCCCTCAACCCCCCCTAGCCCCTCCCTCAACCCCCCCTAGCCCCTCCCTCAACCCCCCCTAGCCCCTCCCTCAACCCCCCTAGCCCCTCCCTCAACCCCCCCTAGCCCCTCCCTCAACCCCCCTAGCCCCTCCCTCAACCCCCCCAGCCCCTCCCTCAACCCCCCTAGCCCCTCCCTCAACCCCCCCTAGCCCCTCCCTCAACCCCCCCTAGCCCCTCCCTCAACCCCCCTAGCCCCTCCCTCAACCCCCTAGCCCCTCCCTCAATCCCCCCTTAGCCCCTCCCTCAACCCCCCCTAGCCCCTCCCTCAACCCCCCCTAGCCCCTCCCTCAACCCCCCTAGCCCCTCCCTCAACCCCCCCTAGCCCCTCCTTCAACCCCCCTAGCCCCTCCTTCAACCCCCCTAGCCCCTCCTTCAACCCCCCTAGCCCCTCCCTCAACCCCCCCTAGCCCCTCCCTCAACCCCCCCTAGCCCCTCCCTCAACCCCCCTAGCCCCTCCCTCAACCCCCTAGCCCCTCCCTCAATCCCCCCTTAGCCCCTCCCTCAACCCCCCCTAGCCCCTCCCTCAACCCCCCCTAGCCCCTCCTTCAACCCCCCCTAGCCCCTCCCTCAACCCCCCCTAGCCCCTCCCTCAACCCCCCTAGCCCCTCCCTCAACCCCCTAGCCCCTCCCTCAACCCCCCCTAGCCCCTCCCTCAACCCCCCCTAGCCCCTCCCTCAACCCCCCCTAGCCCCTCCCTCAACCCCCTAGCCCCCCCCTCAAACATCCCCTCCCCTCTACCCCCTCCCTCAGCCCCTCCCCCTCAACCCCCTCCCCCTCAACTCCTACCCCCCCCCCCCCCCCCCTCCCCCACCTGCGGCCTGGTGGATGAAGGGGGTCCCGGCGCCGCCGCTGTGGTTCCCCCCGGGTCCGGGTCCGGGTCCGGGTCCGGGTCCGGGTCCGGGCTCCCCCTCCCCGGGCAGGAGCGGGGATTTCTCCCCCCCGTCCGCCGCCATCTTCCGGGTGGCGTCTGACGTCACCGCGCGCGGCACCGCGTCGGCCTTAAAGGGGCAGCGCCGGCCCCGCCCCCTTCCCGCCTCCCCCTCCCGTCCCTATCCCCCGCCCGTCGGCGACAATAATTCAGGGATTCAATCCCTTTAAGAGTGGGAGGGCAGGAATTCAGTCCCTTTAAGAGTGGGAGGGCAGTAATTCATTCCCTTTAAGAGTGGGAGGGCAGTAATTCTATCCCTTTAAGAGTGGGAGGGCAGTAATTCAATCCCTTTAAGAGTGGGAGGACAGTAATTCATTCCCTTTAAGAGTGGGAGGACAGTAATTCAGTCCCTTTAAGAGTGGGAGGACAGTAATTCATTCCCTTTAAGAGTGGGAGGGCAGTAATTCATTCCTTTTAAGAGTGGGAGCGCAGTAATTCATTCCCTTTAAGAATGGGAGGGCAGTAATTCAGTCCCTTTAAGAGTGGGAGGGCAGTAATTCAATCCCTTTAAGAGTGGGAGGACAGTAATTCATTCCCTTTAAGAGTGGGAGGACAGTAATTCATTCCCTTTAAGAGTGGGAGGGCAGTGATTCAGTCCCTTTAAGAGTGGGAGGGCAGTAATTCATTCCCTTTAAGAGTGGGAGGGCAGTAATTCATTCCTTTTAAGAGTGGGAGCGCAGTAATTCAATCCCTTTAAGAGTGGGAGGGCAGTAATTCAGTCCCTTTAAGAGTGGGAAGGCAGTAATTCTATCCCTTTAAGAGTGGGAGGGCATGAATTCAATCCCTTTAAGAGTGGGAGGACAGTAATTCATTCCCTTTAAGAGTGCGAGGGCAGGAATTCATTCCCTTTAAGAGTGGGAGGGCAGTAATTCAATCCCTTTAAGAGTGGGAGGGCAATAATTCTATCCCTTTAAGAGTGGGAGGGCAGTAATTCAATCCCTTTAAGAGTGGGAGGGCAGTAATTCATTCCCTTTAAGAGTGGGAGGGCAGTAATTCAATCCCTTTAAGAGTGGGAGGGCAGTAATTCAATCCCTTTAAGAGTGGGAGGGCAGTAATTCAGTCCCTTTAAGAGTGGGAGGACAGTAATTCATTCCCTTTAAGAGTGGGAGGGCAGTAATTCATTCCCTTTAAGAGTGGGAGGGCAGGAATTCAATCCCTTTAAGAGTGGGAGGACAGTAATTCATTCCCTTTAAGAGTGGGAAGGCAGTAATTCATTCCCTTTAAGAGTGGGAGGGCAGGAATTCAAACCATTTAACAGTGGGAGGGCAGTAATTCAGTCCCTTTAAGAGTGGGAGGGCAGGAATTCAATCCCTTTAAGAGTGGGAGGAAAGTAATTAATTCCCTTTAAGAGTGGGAGGGCAGTAATTCATACCCTTTAAGAGTGGGAGGGCAGTAATTCTATCCCTTTAAGAGTGGGAGGGCAGTAATTCAGTCCCATTAAGAGTGGGAGGGCAGCAATTCATTCCCTTTAAGAGTGGATGGGCAGTAATTCAATCCCTTTAAGAGTGGGAGGGCAGTAAATCAATCCCTTTAAGAGTCGGAGGGCAGTAATTCATTCCCTTTAAGCGTGGGAGGGCAGTAATTCAATCCTTTTAAGAGTGGGAGGGCAGTAATTCATTCCCTTTAAGAGTGGGAGGGCATTAATTCAATCCCTTTAAGAGTGAAAGGGCAGTGATTCAGTCCCTTTAAGAGTGGGAGGACAATAATTCAATCCCTTTAAGAATGAGAGGGCAATAATTCAATCCCTTTAAGAATGGGAGGGCAATAATTCAAACCCTTTAAGAGTGGGAGGGCAATAATTCAATCCCTTTAAGAGTGGGAGGGCAGTAATTCTATCCCTTTAATAGTTGGAGGGCAAGAAATCATTCCCATTAAGAGATTGAGCACATTTTTCATTCAAGGGCAAGAATTCCGCTATCTCCCCATTGCCCTGTATCAATCCCAAACTAATCCCACTGCCCCGTTCTCCACCACTTAGCCCAGTATCAATCCCCAACTAATCCCACTGTCCCACTCTCTCCCCATAGCCCTGTATCAATCCCCAACTAATCCCACTGCCCCGCTCTCTCCCCATAGCCCTGTATCAATCCCAAACGAATCCCACTGTCCCGCGCTCTCGCTATAGCCCTGTATCAATCCCCAAACTAATCCCACTGACCTGCTCACTCCCCATATCCCTGTATCAATCCCAAACTAATCCCACTGCCCCACTCTCTCCCCATAGCCCTGTATCAATCCCAAACGAATCCCACTGCCCCGCTCTCTCCCCATAGCCCTGTATCAATCCCAAACGAATCCCACTGTCCCACTCTCTCGCTATAGCCCTGTATCAATCCCCAAACTAATCCCACTGACCTGCTCACTCCCCATATCCCTGTATCAATCCCAAACTAATCCCACTGCCCCACTCTCTCCCCATAGCCCTGTATCAATCCCAAACTAATCCCACTGCCCCACTCTCTCCCCATTGCCCTGTATCAATCCCAAACTAATCCCACTGTCCCGCTCTCTCCCCGTTGCCCTGTATCAATCCCCAAACTAATCCCACTGCCCTGCTCTCCCCATAGCCCTGTATCAATCCCAAACTAATCCCACTGCCCCGCTCTCTCCCCATCGCCCTGTAACAATCCCCAAACTAATCCCACTGCCCCGCTCTCTCCCCATCGCCCTGTATCAATCCCCAAACTAATCCCACTGCCCTGCTCTCCCCATAGCCCTGTATCAATCCCAAACTAATCCCACTGCCCCGCTCTCTCCCCATAGTCCTGTATCAATCCCAAACTAATCCCACTGCCCCGCTCTCTCCCCATCGCCCTGTATCAATCCCGCAACTAATCGCACTCTCCCGGTCTCTCCCCATATCCCTGCATCCATCCCCAAACTAATCCCACTGCCCCGCTCTCACCCCATAGCCCTGTATCAATCCCCAAACTAATCCCACTGCCCCACTCTCTCCCCATAGCCCTGTATGAATCCCAACCTAATCCCACTGCCCCTCTCTCCCCATTGCCCTCTATCAATCCCAAACTAATCCCACTGCCCCGCTCTCTCCCCATAGCCCTGTATCAATCCCCAAACTAATCCCACTGCCCCACTCTCTCCCCATAGCCCTGTATCAATCCCCAAACGAATCCCCAGCCCCGGTTTCTCCCCATAGTCCTGTATCAATCCCCAAACTATTCCCAATGACCCGCTCTCTCCCCATAGTCCTGTATCAATCCCAAACTAATCCCACTGCCCCGCTCTCGCCCCATTGCCCTGTATCAATCCCAAACTAATCCCACTGCCCCGCTCGCTCCCCATAGCCCTGTATCAATGCCCAAACTAATCCCACTGCCCCGCTCTCTCCCCATAGCCCTGTATCAATCACAAACTAATCCCACTGCCCCACACTCTCCCCATAGCCCAGTATCATTCCCCAAACTAATCCCACTGCCCCACTCACTCCCCATAACCCTGTATCAATCCCAAACTAATCCAACTGCCCCGCTCTCTCCCCATTGCCCTTTTCAATCCCAAACTAATCCCACTGCCCCACTCTTTCCCCATAGCCCTGTATCCATCCCCAAACTAATCCCACTGCCCCTCTCTCTCCCCATAGCCCTGTATCAATCCCCAAACTAATCCCACTGCCCCGCTCTCTCCCCATAGCCCTGTATCAATCCCCAAACTAATCCCAAGGTCCTCGTCTCTCCCCATAGCCCTGTATGAATCCCAAACTAATCCCACTGCCCCTCTCTCTCCCCATAGCCCTGTATCAATCCCCAAACTAATCCCACTGTCCCGCTCTCTCCCCATAGCCCTGTATCAATCCCAAACTAATCCCACTGCCCCACTCTCTACCCATCGCCCTGTATCAATCCCCAACTAATCCCACTGCCCCGCTCTCTCCCCATAGCCGAGTATCAATCCCAAACTAATCCCACTGCCCCACTCTCTCCCCATAGCCCTGTATCAATCCCCAAACTAATCCCACTGCCCCGCGCTCTCCCCATAGCCCTGTATCAATCCCCAAACTAATCCCACTGCCCCACTCTCTCCCCATAGCCCTGTATCAATCCCCAAACAAATCCCACTGCCCCGCTCTCTCCCGATAGCCCTGTATCAATCCCAAACTAATCCCACTGTCCTGATCTCTCTCCATAGCCCTGTATCAATCCCAAACTAATCCCACTGCCCCGCTCTCTCCCCATAGCCCTGTATCAATCCCCAAACTAATCCCACTGCCCCGATCTCTCCCCATAGTCCTGTATCAATCCCCAAACTAATCCCACTGCCCCACTCTCTCCCCATAGCCCTGTATCAATCCCCAAACTAATCCCACTGCCCCACTCTCTCCCCATAGCCCTGTATCAATCCCCAAACTAATCCCACTGCCCCGCTCTCTCCCCATAGCCCTGTATCAATCCCAAACTAGTCCCACTGCCCCACTCTCTCCCCATAGCCCTGTATCAATCCCAAACTAATCCCACTGCCCCGCTCTCTCCCCATAGCCCTGTATCAATCCCAAACTAATCCCACTGTCCTGCTCTCTCTCCATAGCCCTGTATCAATCCCCAAACTAATCACACTGACCTGCTCACTCCCCATATCCCTGTATCAATCCCAAACTAATCCCACTGCCCCACTCTCTCCCCATTGCCCTGTATCAATCCCAAACTAAAGCCACTGTCCCGCTCTCTCCCCATAGCCCTGTATCAATCCCGCAACTAATCGCACTCTCCCGGTCTCTCCCCATATCCCTGCATCCATCCCCAAACTAATCCCACTGCCCCGCTCTCACCCCATAGCCCTGTATCAATCCCCAAACTAATCCCACTGCCGCACTCTCTCCCCATAGCCCTGTATGAATCCCAACCTAATCCCACTGCCCCTCTCTCCCCATTGCCCTGTATCAATCCCCAAACTAATCCCACTGCCCCACTCTCTCCCCATAGCCCTGTATCAATCCCCAAACGAATCCCCAGCCCCGGTTTCTCCCCATAGTCCTGTATCAATCCCCAAACTATTCCCAATGACCCGCTCTCTCCCCATAGTCCTGTATCAATCCCCAAACTAATCCCACTGACCCGCTCTCTCCCCATAGTCCTGTATCAATCCCCAAACTATTCCCACTGCCCCGCTCTCGCCCCATTGCCCTGTATCAATCCCAAACTAATCCCACTGCCCCGCTCGCTCCCCATAGCCCTGTATCAATCCCCAAACTAATCCCACTGCCCCGCTCTCTCCACATAGCCCTGTATCAATCACAAACTAATCCCACTGCCCCACCTCTCCCCATAGCCCAGTATCATTCCCCAAACTAATCCCACTGCCCCACTCTCTCCCCATAACCCTGTATCAATCCCAAACTAATCCAACTGCCCCGCTCTCTCCCCATTGCCCTTTTCAATCCCAAACTAATCCCACTGCCCCACTCTCTCCCCATAGCCCTGTATCAATCCCCAAACTAATCCCACTGCCCCACTCTATCCCCATCGCCCTGTATCAATCCACAAACTAATCCCACTGTCCCGCTCTCTCCCCATAGCCCTGTATCAATCGAAAACTGATCCCACTGCACCGCTCTCTCCCCATAGCCCAGTATCAATCCCCAAACTAATCCCACTGCCTCACTCTCTCCCTATAGCGCAGTATCAATCCCAAACTAATCCCACTGCCCCACTCTTTCCCCATAGCCCTGTATCCATCCCCAAACTAATCCCACTGCCCCTCTCTCTCCCCATAGCCCTGTATCAATCCCCAAACTAATCCCACTGCCCCGCTCTCTCCCCATAGCCCTGTATCAATCCCCAAACTAATCCCAAGGTCCTCGTCTCTCCCCATAGCCCTGTATGAATCCCAAACTAATCCCACTGCCCCTCTCTTTCCCCATAGCCCTGTATCAATCCCCAAACTAATCCCACTGTCCCGCTCTCTCCCCATAGCCCTGTATCAATCCCAAACTAATCCCACTGCCCCACTCTCTACCCATCGCCCTGTATCAATCCCCAACTAATCCCACTGCCCCGCTCTCTCCCCATAGCCGAGTATCAATCCCAAACTAATCCCACTGCCCCACTCTCTCCCCATAGCCCTGTATCAATCCCCAAACTAATCCCACTGCCCCACTCTCTCCCGATAGCCCTGTATCAATCCCAAACTAATCCCACTGTCCTGATCTCTCTCCATAGCCCTGTATCAATCCCAAACTAATCCCACTGCCCCGCTCTCTCCCCATAGCCCTGTATCAATCCCCAAACTAATCCCACTGCCCCGATCTCTCCCCATAGTCCTGTATCAATCCCCAAACTAATCCCACTGCCCCACTCTCTCCCCATAGCCCTGTATCAATCCCCAAACTAATCCCACTGCCCCACTCTCTCCCCATAGCCCTGTATCAATCCCCAAACTAATCCCACTGCCCCGCTCTCTCCCCATAGCCCTGTATCAATCCCAAACTAGGCCCACTGCCCCACTCTCTCCCCATAGCCCTGTATCAATCCCAAACTAATCCCACTGCCCCGCTCTCTCCCCATAGCCCTGTATCAATCCCAAACTAATCCCACTGTCCTGCTCTCTCTCCATAGCCCTGTATCAATCCCCAAACTAATCACACTGACCTGCTCACTCCCCATATCCCTGTATCAATCCCAAACTAATCCCACTGCCCCACTCTCTCCCCATTGCCCTGTATCAATCCCAAACTAAAGCCACTGTCCCGCTCTCTCCCCATTGCCCTGTATCAATCCCAAACTAATCCCACTGCCCCACTCTCTCCCCATAGCCCTGTATCAATCCCAAACTAATCCCACAGCCTCGCTCTCTCCCCATAGCCCTGTATGAATCCCAACCTAATCCCACTGCCCCTCTCTCCCCATTGCCCTCTATCAATCCCAAACTAATCCCACTGCCCCGCTCTCTCCCATAGCACTGTATCAATCCCAAACTAATCCCATTGCCCCGCTCTCTCCCCATAGCCCTGTAACAATCCCGCAACTAATCGCACTCTCCCGGTCTCTCCCCATATCCCTGTATCAATCCCCAAACTAATCCCAAAGTCCAGCTCTCGCCCCATAGCCCTGTATCAATCCCAAACTAATCCCATTGCCCCGCTCTCTCCCCATAGCCCTGTAACAATCCCGCAACTAATCGCACTCTCCCGGTCTCTCCCCATATCCCAGTATCAATCCCCAAACTAATCCCACTGCCCCGCTCTCACCCCATAGCCCTGTATCAATCCCCAAACTAATCCCACTGCCCCGCTCTCACACAATAGACCTGTATGAATCCCAACCTAATCCCACTGCCCCTCTCTCCCCATTGCCCTCTATCAATCCCAAACTAATCCCACTGCCCCGCTCTCTCCCATAGCACTGTATCAATCCCCAAACGAATCCCCTGCCCCGGTTTCTCCCCATAGCCCTGTATCAATCCCCAAACTAATCCCACTGTCCCACTCTCTCCCCATAGCCTGTATCAATCCCCAAACTAATCCCACTGACCCGCTCTCTCCCCATAGTCCTGTATCAATCCCCAAACTATTCACACTGCCCCGCTCTCTCCCCATTGCCCTGTATCAATCCCATACTATCCCACTTCCCCCTTCTCTCCCCACAGCCCAGTATCAATCCCAAACTAATCCCACTTCCCACTCACTCCCCATAGCCCTGTATCAATCCCATACTATCCCACTTCCCCCTTCTCTCCCCACAGCCCTGTATCAATCCCCAAACTAATCCCGCTTACCCATTCTCTAACCATAGCCCTGTATCAATCCCCAAACTAATCCCACTGCCCCACTCTCTCCCCATAGCCCTGTATCAATCCCAAAGTAATCCCACTTCCCGCTCACTCCCCATAGCCCTGTATCAATCCCCAAACTAATCCCGCTTACCCATTCTCTAACCATAGCCTTGTATCAATCCCATACTATCCCACTTCCCCCTTCTCTCCCCACAGCCCAGTATCAATCCCAAACTAATCCCACTTCCCGCTCACTCCCCATAGCCCACTATCAATCACCAAACTAAACCCACTGCCCCACTCTCTCCCCATAGCCGATTATCAATCCCAAACTAATCCCACTGTCCCGCTCTCTCCTCATAGCCCTGTATCAATACCAAACTAATCCCACTGCCCCGCTCTCTTCCCATAGCCCTGTATCAATCCCCAAACTAATCCCGCTTACCCATTCTCTAACCATAGCCCTGTATCAATCCCCAAACTAATCCCACTGCCCCACTCTCTCCCCATGGCCCTGTATCAATCCCAAACAAATCCCACTGCCCCACTCTCTCCCCATAGCCCTGTATCAATCCTATACTATCCCACTTCCCCCTTCTCTCCCCACAGCCCTGTATCAATCCCAATCTAATCCAACTGACCCACTCTCTCCCCATAGCCCTGTATCAATCCCCAAACTAATCCCACTGACCCGCTCTCTAACCATAGCCCTGTATCAATCCCCAAACTAATCCCAATATCCCGCTCTCTCCCCATAGCCCTGTATCAATCCCAAACTAATCCCACTGCCCCGCTCTCTACCCATAGCCCTCTATCAAACCCAAACTAATCCCATTGCCCCACTCCCTCCCCATAGCCCTGTATCAATCCCAAACTAATCCCACTGTCCCACTCTCTCCCCATCGCCCTGTATCAACCCCCAAACTAATCCCACTATCCCACTCTCTCCTCATAGCCCTGAAGCAATCCCCATACTAATCCCACTGCCCCGCTCTCTCCCCATAGCCCTGTATCAACCCCCAAACTAATCCCACTATCCCGCTCACTCCCCATAGCCCTGTATCAACCCCGAAACTAATCCCACTATCCCACTCTCTCCTCATAGCCCTGTATCAATCCCAAACTAATCCCACTGTCCCACTCTCTCCCCATCGCCCTGTATCAATCCCCAAACTAATCCCACTGCCCCACTCTCTCCCCATAGCCCTGTATCAATCGCCAAACTAATCCAACTGTCCCACTCTCTCCCCATAGACCTGTATCAATCCCCAAACTAATCCCACTGCCCCTCTCTCTCCCCATAGCCCTGTATCAATCCCCAAACTAATCCCACTGCCCCACTCTCTCCCCATAGCCCTGTATCAATCCGCAAACTAATCCCACTGTCCCTCTCTCTCCCCATAGCCCTGTATCAATCCCCAAACTAATCCCACTGCCCCGCTCTCTCGCCATAGCCCATTATCAATCCCCAAACTAATCCCACTGCCCCACTCTGTCCACATAGCCCAGTATAAATCCCCAAACTAATCCCATTGCCCCACTCTCTCCGCATAGCCCTGTATCAATCCCCAAATTTATTCCACTGCCCCTCTCTCTCCCCATAGCCCTGTATCAATCCCAAACTAAACCCACTGCGCCTCTATCTCCCCATAGCCTAGTATCAATCCCAAACTAATCCCACTGCCCCCTCTCACTCCCTGTAGCCCTGTATCAATCCCCAAACTAATCCCACTGCCCCGCTCTCTCCCCATAGCCCTGTATCAATCCCCAAACTAATCCCACTGCCCCGCTCTCTCCCCATAGCCCTGTATCAATCCCCAAACTAATCCCACTGCCCCACTCTCTCCCCATAGCCCTGTATCAATCCCCAAACTAATCCCACTGCCCCTCTCTCTCCCCATAGCCCTGTATCAATCCCAAACTAAACCCACTGCGCCTCTATCTCCCCATAGCCTAGTATCAATCCCAAACTAATCCCACTGCCCCCTCTCACTCCCTATAGCCCTGTATCAATCCCAAACTAATCCCACTGCTCCGTTCACTCCCCATAGCCCAGTATCAATTCCCAAATTAATCCCACTGCCCCGCTCTCTCCCCATAGCCCTGTATCAATCCCCAAACTAATCCCACTGCCCCACTCTCTCCCCATAGCCCTGTACCAATCCCAAACTAATCCCACTGTCCCGCACTCTCCCCATAGCCCTGTATCAATCCCAAACTAATCCCACTGCCCCGCTCTCTCCCCATAGCCCTGTATCAATCCCCAAACTAACCCCACTGCCCCGCTATCTCCCCATAGCCCTGTATCAATCCCAAACTAATCCAACTGTCCCACTCTCTCCCTCTTAGCCCAGTATCAATCCCAAACTAATCCCACTGCCCCACACTCTCCCCATCGCCCTGTATCTATCCCCAAACTAATCCAACTGCCCCACACTCTCCACAAAACTCTGTATCAATCCCTTAACTTATGGCACTTCCCCGCTCTCTCCCTATAGCCCTGTATCAATCCCCAAACTAATCCCACTGTCCCACTCTCTCCCCATAGCCCTGTATCAATCCCCAAACAAATCCCACTGTCCCCGCTTTCTCCCCATAGCCCTGTATCAATGCCCAAACTAATACCACTGCCCCGATCTCTCTCCATAGACCTGTATCAATCCTAAACTAATCCCACTGCCCCGCTCTCTCCCTATCGTCCTGTATCAATCCCAAACTAATCCCACTGCCCCGCTCTCTCCCCATAGCCCTGTATGAATCCCAAACTAATCCCACTGCCCCGCTCTCTCCCCATCGCCCTGTATCAATCCCAAACTAATCCCACTGCCCCCGCTCTCTCCCCATAGCCCTGTATCAATCCCAAACTAATCCCACTGCCCTGCTCTCTCCCCATAGCCCTGTATCAATCCCCAAACTAATCCGACTTCCCCGCTCTCTCCCCATAGCCCAGTATCAATCCCAAACTAATCCCACTGCCCCGCTCTCTCCCCATTGCTTTGTATCAATCCCCAAACTAATCCCACTTCCCCACTCTCTCCCCATTGCCCTGTATCAATCCCAAACTAATCCCACGGCCCAGCTCGATCCCGATAGCCCTGTATCAATCATAAACTAATCCCACTGTCCCGCTCTCTCCCCATAGCCCTGTATCAATCCCAACCTAATCCGACTGCCCCACTCTCTCCCCATAGCCCTGTATCAATCCCAAACTAATCCCACTGCCGCACTCTCTCCCCATAGCCCTGTATCAATCCCCAAACTAATCCCACTGCTCCGCTCACTCTCCGTAGCCCAGTATCAACCCCAAACTAATGCCTCTGCCCCACTCTCTCCCCATAGCCCTGTATCAATCCCAAACTAATCCCACTGCCCCACTCTATCCCCATCGCCCTGTATCAATCCCCAAACTAATCCCACTACCCCATTCTCTCCCCTTCGCCCTGTATCAATCCCAAACTAATCCCACTGCCCCGCTCTCTCCCCATAGCCCTGTATCAAACCCCAAACTAATCCCACTGTCCCGCTCTCTCCCCATAGCCCTGTATCAATCCCCAAACTAAACCCACTGTCCCGCTCTCTCCCCATAGCCCTGTATCAATCCCCAAACTAATCTCACTTTCCCGCTCTATCCCCATAGCCCTGTATCAATCCCCAAACTAATCCCACTGACCCTCTCTATCCCCATAGCCCTGTATCAATCCCCAAACTAATCCCACTGACCCTCTCTCTCCCCGTAGCCCTGTATCAATCCCCAAAGTAATCCCACTGTCCCGCTCTCTCCCCATAGCCCTGTATCAATCCCCAAACAAAACCCACTGTCCCGCTCTCTCCCCATAGCCCTGTATCAATCCCCAAACTAATCCCACTTTCCCGCTCTCTCCCCATAGTCCTGTATCAATCCCCAAACTAATCCCACTGCCCCGCTCTCTTCCCATAGCCCAGTATCAATACCCAAACTAATCCCACTGCCCCGCTCTCTTCCCATGGCCATGTATCAAACCCCAAACTAATCCCACTGCCCCACTCTCTCCTCATAGCCCAGTATCAACCTCAAACTAATCCCACTGACCCGCCCTCTACCCATAGCCCTGTATCAATACCCATACTAATCCACTGTCCCGCTCTCTCGCCATAGCCCAGTATCAACCTCAAACTAATCCCACTGTCCGTCTCTCTCCCCATAGCCCTGTATCAATCCCAAACTAATCCCACTGCCTCGCTCTCTCCCCATAGCCCTGTATCAATCCCCAAAATATTCTCAATGCCCCGCTCTGTCCCCATAGCCCTGTATCAATCCCCAAACTAATCCCAATGCCCCACTCTCTCCCCATTGCCCTTTATCAATCCCCAAACTACTCCCACTGCCCTGCTCTCTCCCCATAGCCCTGTATCAATCCCCAAACTAATCCCACTTTCCCGCGATCTCCCCATAGCCCTGTATCAATCCCCAAACTAATCCCATTGCCCCGCACTCACCCCATAGCCCTGTATCAATCCCAAACGAATCCCACTGCCCCACTCGCACCCCATAGCCCTGTATCAATCCCCAAACTAATCCCACTGCCCCTCTCTCTCCCCATAGCCCTGTATCAATTCCCAAACTAATCCCACTGTCCTGCTCTCTCCTCATAGCCCTGTATCAATCCCCAAATAATCCCACTGTCCCGCTCTCTCCCCATAGCCCTGTATCAATCGAAAACTAATCCCACTGCACCGCTCTCTCCCCATGGCCCTCTATCAACCCCAAACTAATCCCACTGCCCCGCTCTCTCCCCATAGCCCTGTATCAATCCCCAAACTAATCCCACTGCCTCACTCTCTCCCTATAGCCCTGTATCAATTCCCAAATTAATCTCAATTCCCCGCTCTCTCCCCATCGCCCTGTATCAATCCCCAAACTAATCCCACTGCCCCTCTCTCTCCCCATAGCCCAGTATCAATCCCCAAACTAATCCCACTGCCCCGCTCTGACGCCATCGCCCTGTATCAATCCCAAACTAATCCCACTGCCCCGCTCTCTCCCCATAGCCCTGTATCAATCCCCAAACTCATCCCACTGTCCCAGTCTCTCCCCATAGCCCTGTATCAATCCCCAAACTAATCCCACTGCCCCGCTCTCTCCCCATAGCCCTGTATCAATCTCAAACTAATCCCACTGTCCCACTCTCTCCCCATAGCCCTGTATCAATCCCCAAACTAATCCCACTGTCCCGGTCTCTCCCCATAGCCCTGTATCAAACCCCAAACTAATCCCACTGTCCCACTCTCTCCCCATAGCCCTGTATCAATCCCCAAACTCATCCCACTGCCCCGCTGTCTCCCCATAGCCCTGTATCAATCACAAACTAATCCCACTGCCCCACGCTCTCCCCTTCGCCCTGTATCAATCCCCAAACTCATCCCACTGTCCCGCGCTCTTCCCATAGCCCTGTATCAATCCCCCAACTAATCCCACTGACCCGCTCTCTCCCCATAGCCCTGTATCAATCCCAAACTAATCCCACTGTCCCACTCTCTCCCCATAGACCTGTATCAATCCCCAAACTAATCACACTGCCCCGCTCTCTCCCGATAGCCCTGTATCAATCCCCAAACTAATCCCACTGTCCCACTCTCTCCCCATAGACCTGTATCAATCCCCAAAATAACCACTCTGCCCCGCGCTCTCCCCATAGCCCTGTATCAATCCCAAACTAATCCCACTGCCCCGCAGTCTCCCCATTGTCCTGTATCAAATCCCCGAAAAAAACACACTGCCCCGCTCTCTCCCCATTGCACTGTATCAATCCTGTACTAATCCCACTGCCCTGCTCTCCCCATGGCCCTGTATCAATCCCCAAACTAAACCCACTGCCCTGCTCTCCCCATAGCCCAGTATCAATCACCAAACTAATCCCACTGCCCCGCTCTCTCCCCATAGCACAGTATCAAACCCCAAACTAATCCCAATGCCTCACTCTCTCCCTATAGCCCAGTATCAATCCCAAACTAATCCCACTGACCCACTCTCACCCCATAGCCCTGTATCAATCCCAAACTAATCCGACTGCCCCGCTCACTCCCCATAGCCCTGTAGCAATCCCCAAACTAATCCCATTGCCCCACTCTCTCCCCATAGCCCTGTATCAATCCCCAAACTAATCCCACTGCCCCGCTCTCTCCCCATAGCCCTGTATCAATCCCCAAACTAATCCCACTGTCCCGCTCTCTCCCCATAGCCCTGTATCAATCCCCAAACTAATCCCACTGCCCCACTCTCCCCATAGACCAGTATCAATACCCAAACTAATCCCACTGCCCCACTCTCTCCCCATAGCCCAGTATAAATCCCCAAACTAATCCCACTGCCCCTCTCTCTCCCTATATCCCTGTATCAATCCCCAAGCTAATCCTACTGACCCACTCTCTCCCCATAGCCCTGTATCAATCCCCAAACTAATCCCACTGTCCCACTCTCTCCCCATAGCCCTGTATCAATCCCCAAACTAATCCCACTGCCCCGATCTCTCTCCATAGCCCTGTATCAATCCTAAACTAATCCCACTGCCCCGCTCTCTCCCCATCGCCCTGTATCATTCCCAAACTAATCCCACTGTCCCGCTCTCTCCCCATAGCCCTGTATCAATCCCAAACTAATCCCACTGCCCCCGCTCTCTCACCATAGCCCTGTATCAATCCCCATACTAATCCCACTGCCCCCGCTCTCTCCCCATAGCCCTGTATCAATCCCCAAACTAATCCCACTGCCCCCGCTCTCTCCCCATAGCCCTGTATAAATCCCAAACTAATCCCACTGCCCCCGCTCTCTACCCATAACTCTGTATCAATCCCCAAACTAATCCCACTGTCCGTCTCTCTCCCCATAGCCCTGTATCAATCCCAAACTAATCCCACTGCCCCACTCTCTCCCCATAGCCCTGTATCAATCCCCAAACTAATCCCACTTTCCCGCGATCTCCCATCGCCCTGTATCAATCCCAAACTAATCCCACAGCCCCACTCGCTCCCCATAAACCTGTATCAATCCCCAAATAATCCCACTGTCCCGCTCTCTCCCCATAGCCCTCTATCAATCGAAAACTAATCCCACTGCCCCGCTCTCTCCCCATAGCCCTGTATCAATCCCCAAACTAATCACACTGTCCCACTCTCTCCCCATAGCCCTGTATCAATCCCCAAACTAATCCCACTGCACCACTCTCTACCCATAACACTGTATCCATCCCCAAACTAATCCCACTGCCCCGCTCTCTCCCCATAGCCCAGTATCAATCCCCAAACTAATCCCACTGCCCCGCTCTGACGCCATCGCCCTGTATCAATCCCCAAACTAATCCCACTGCCCCGCTCTCTCCCCATAGCCTTGTATCAATCCCAAACTAATCCCACTGTCCCCACTCTCTCCCCATAGCCCTGTATCAGTCCCCAAACTAATCCCACTGTCCTGCTCTCTCCCCATAGCCCTGTATCAATCCCCAAACTAATCCCGCTGCCCCGCTATCTCCCCATAGCCCTGTATCAATCCCAAACTAATCCCACTGCCCCGCTATCTCCCCATGGCCCTGTATCAATCCCAAACTAATCCCACTGCCCCACTCTCTCCCCATAGCCCTGTATCAATACCATACTATCCCACTTCCCCCATCTCTCCCCACAGCCCAGTATCAATCCCAAACTAATCCCACTGCCCCGCTCTCTCCCCATAGCCCTGTATCAATCCCAAACTAATCCCACTGACCCGCTCTCTAACCATAGCCCTGTATCAATCCTCAAACTAATCCCACTATCACGCTCTCTCCCCATAGCCCTGTATCAATCCCAAACTAATCCCACTGTCCCACTCTCTCCCCATAGACCAGTATCAATCCCCAAACTAATCCCACTGTCACGCACTCTCCCCATAGCCCTGTATCAATCCCCAAACTAATCCCACTGCCGCGCTCTCTCCCCATAGCCCTGTATCAATCCCCAAACTAATCCCACTGCCCCGCTCTCTCCCGATAGCCCTGTATCAATCCCCAAACTAATCCCACTGTCCCACTCTCTCCCCATAGACCTGTATCAATCCCCAAAATAACCCCTCTGCCCCGCGCTCTCCCCATAGCCCTGTATCAATCCCAAACAAATCCCACTGCCCCGAACTCTCCCCATAGCCCTGTATCAATCCCCAAACTAATCCCACTGCCCCCGCTCTCTCCCCATAGCCCTGTATAAATCCCAAACTAATCCCACTGCCCCCGCTCTCTACCCATAACTCTGTATCAATCCCCAAACTAATCCCACTGCCCTGCTCTCTCCCCATAGCCCTGTATCAATCCCCAAACTAATCAGACTTCCCCGCTCTCTCCCCATAGCCCTGTATCAATCCCCAAACTAATCCCACTGCCCCACTCTCTCCCCATAGCCCTGTATCAATCCCCAAACTATTCCCACTGTCCCGCGCTCTCCCCATAGCCCTGTATCAATCCCCAAACTAATCCCACTGCCTCGCTCTCTCCTCATAGCCCAGTATCAACCTCAAACTAATCCCACTGACCCGCCCTCTACCCATAGCCCTGTATCAATACCCATACTAATCCACTGTCCCGCTCTCTCGCCATAGCCCTGTATCAATCCCAAACTATTCCCACTGCCCCACTCTCTCCCCATAGCCCTGTATCAATCCCCAAACTAATCCCACTTTCCCGCGATCTCCCATCACCCTGTATCAATCTAAACTAATCCCACAGCCCCACTCGCTCCCCATAAACCTGTATCAATCCCCAAATAATCCCACTGTCCCGCTCTCTCCCCATAGCCCTCTATCAATCGAAAACTAATCCCACTGCCCCGCTCTCTCCCCATAGCCCTGTATCAATCCCCAAACTAATCACACTGTCCCACTCTCTCCCCATAGCCCTGTATCAATCCCCAAACTAATCCCACTGCACCACTCTCTACCCATAACACTGTATCCATCCCCAAACTAATCCCACTGCCCCGCTCTCTCCCCATAGCCCAGTATCAATCCCCAAACTAATCCCACTGCCCCGCTCTGACGCCATCGCCCTGTATCAATCCCAAACTAATCCCACTGCCCCGCTCTCTCCCCATAGCCCTGTATCCATCCCCAAACTAATCCCACTGCCCCTCTCTCTCCCCATAGCCCTGTATCAATCCCCAAACTAATCCCACTGCCCCACTCTCTCCCCATAGTCCTGTATCAATCCCCAAACTAATCCCACTGCCCCGCTCTCTCCCCATAGCCCTGTATCAATCCCAAACTAATCCCACTGTCCCCACTCTCTCCCCATAGCCCTGTATCAGTCCCCAAACTAATCCCACTGCCCCGCTCTCTCCCCATAGCCCTGTATCAATCCCCAAACTAATCCCACTGCCCCGCTCTCTCCCCATAGCCCTGTATCAATCCCAAACTAATCCCACTGCCCCACGCTCTCCCCTTCGCCCTGTATCAATCCACAAACTAATCCCACTGTCCCGGTCTCTCCCCATAGCCCTGTATCAATCCCAAACTAATCCCACTGCCCCTCTCTCTCCCCATAGCCCTGTATCAATCCCCAAACTAATCCCACTGCCCCTCTCTCTCCCCATAGCCCTGTATCAATACCATACTATCCCACTTCCCCCTTCTCTCCCCACAGCCCAGTATCAATCCCAAACTAATCCCACTGCCCCGCTCTCTCCCCATAGCCCTGTATCAATCCCAAACTAATCCCACTGACCCGCTCTCTAACCATAGCCCTGTATCAATCCTCAAACTAATCCCACTATCACGCTCTCTCCCCATAGCCCTGTATCAATCCCAAACTAATCCCACTGTCCCACTCTCTCCCCATAGACCTGTATCAATCCCCAAACTAATCCCACTGTCACGCACTCTCCCCATAGCCCTGTATCAATCCCCAAACTAATCCCACTGCCGCGCTCTCTCCCCATAGCCCTGTATCAATCCCCAAACTAATCCCACTGCCCCGCTCTCTCCCGATAGCCCTGTATCAATCCCCAAACTAATCCCACTGTCCCACTCTCTCCCCATAGACCTGTATCAATCCCCAAAATAACCCCTCTGCACCGCGCTCTCCCCATAGCCCTGTATCAATCCCAAACTAATCCCACTGGCCCGCTCTCTCCCCATTGCCCTGTATCAATCCTGAACTAATCCCACTGCCCTGCTCTCCCCATAGCCCAGTATCAATCGCCAAACTAATCCCACTGTCCCGCTCTCTCCCCATGGCCCTCTATCAACCCCAAACTAATCCCACTGCCCAGCTCTCCCCATAGCCCTGTATCAATCCCCAAACTAATCCCACTGCCCCACTCTCTCCCCATAGCCCTGTATCAATCCCGTACTAAACCCACTGCCCTGCTCTCCCCATAGCCCTGTATCACTCGCCAAACTAATCCCACTGTCCCGCTCTCTCCCCATGGCCCTGTATCAATCCCCAAAGTAATCCCACTGCCCTGGTCTCTCCCCATAAACCATTATCAATCCCCAAACGAATCCCCTGCCCTGGTCTCTCCCCATAGCCCTGTACCAATCCCCAAACTAATCCCACTGCCCCACTCTCTCCCCATAGCCCAGTATAAATCCCCAAACTAATCCCATTGCCCCACTCTCTCCCCATAGCCCTGTACCAATCCCCAAACTAATCCCATTGCCCCGCTCTCTCCCCATAGCCCTTTATCAATCCCAAACTAATCCCACTGCCCCGGTCTCTCCCCATAGCCCTGTATCAATCCCCAAACTAATCCCACTGTCCCGCTCTCTCCCCATAGCCCTGTATAAATCCCCAAACTAATCCCACTCTCCCGCTATCTACCCATAGTCCTTTATCAATCCCAAACTAATCCCACTGTCCCGCTATCTACCCATAGTCCTGTATCAATCCCAAACTAATCCCACTGTCCCGCTCTCTCCCCATAGCCCTGTATCAATCCCCAAACTATTCCCACTGCCCCACTATCTCCCCATAGACCAGTATCAATCCCCAAACTAATCCCACTCCCCCACTCTCGACCCAAAGCCCTGTATCAATCCCCAAACTAATCCCACTTCCCACTCTCTCCCCATAGCCCTGTATCAATCCCAAACTAATCCCACTGTCCCGCTCTCTCCCCATAGCCCTGTATCAATCCCAAACTAATCCTACTGCCCCGCTCTCTCCCCATAACCCTGTATCAATCCCAAACTAATCCTACTGCCCCGCTCTCTCCCCATAGCCCTGTATCAATTCCCAATCTAATCCCACTATCCCGCTCTCTCCCCATAGCCCTGTATCAATCCCCAAACTAATCCCACTATCCCACTCTCTCCCCATAGCCCTGTATCAATCCCAAAACTAATCCCACTGTCCCGCTCTATCCCCATAGCCCTGTGTCAATCCCCAAACTAATCCCACTGCCCCGCTCTCTTCCCATAGCCCTGTGTCAATCCCCAAACTAATCCCACTGCCCCGATCTCTCCCCATAGCCCTGTATCAATCCCCAAACTATTCCCACTGCCCCGCTCTCTCCCCATAGCCCTGTATCAATCCCAAACTAATCCCACTGCTCCGCTCTCTCCCCATAGCCCAGTATCAATTCCCAAATTAATCCCACTGCCCCGCTCTCTCCCCATAGCCCTGTATCAATCCCAAACTATTCCCACTGTCCCGCTCTCTCCCCAAAGCCCTGTATCAATCCCAAACTAATCCCACTGCCCCGCTCTCTCCCCATAGCCCTGTATCAATCCCCAAACTAACCCCACTGCCCCGCTCTCTCCCCATAACCCTGTATCAATCCGAAACTAATCCCACTGCCCCGCTCTCTTCCCATAGCCCTGTATCAATCCCCAAACTAATCCCACTGCCCGACTCTCTCCCCATCGCCCTGTATCAATCCCCAAACTAATACCACTGCCCCACACTCTCCCCATCGCCCTGTATCTATCCCCAAACACATCCCACTGCCCTCCTGTCTCCCCATAGCCCAGTATCAATCCCAAACTAATCCCACTGCCCCACTCTCTCCACAAAACCCTGTATCAATCCCAAACTTATCCCACTGCCCCGCTCTCTCCCCATCGCCCTGTATCAATCCCAAACTAATCCCACTGCCCCGCTCTCTCCCGATCGCCCTGTATCAATCCCCAAACTAATCCCACTGCCCCTCTCTCTCCCTATAGCCCTGTATCAATCCCCAAGCTAATCCTACTGACCCACTCTCTCCCCATAGCCCTGTATCAATCCCCAAACTAATCCCACTGTCCCACTCTCTCCCCATAGCCCTGTATCAATCCCCAAACAAATCCCACTGTCCCCTCTTTCTCCCCATAGCCCTGTATCAATCCCCAAACTAATCCCACTGCCCCACTCACTCCCCATCGTCCTGTATCAATCCCCAAACTAATCCCACTGCCCCGATCTCTCTCCATAGCCCTGTATCAATCCCAACCTAATCCCACTGCAACCCTCTCTCCCCATAGCCCTGTATCAATCCCAAACTAAACCCACTGCCCCCTCTCACTCCCTATAGCCCTGTATCAATCCCAAACTAATCCCACTGCTCCACTCTCTCCCCATAGCCCAGTATCAATTCCCAAATTAATCCCACTGCCCCGCTCTCTCCCCATAGCCCTGTATCAATCCCCAAACTAACCCCACTGCCCCGCTCTCTCCCCATAGCCCTGTATCAATCCCAAACTAATCCCACTGCCCCGCTCTCTCCCCATAGCCCTGTATCAATCCCCAAACTAATCCCACTGCCCGACTCTCTCCCCATCGCCCTGTATCAATCCCCAAACTAATACCACTGCCCCAAACTCTCCCCATCGCCCTGTATCTATCCCCAAACACATCCCACTGCCCCGCTGTCTCCCCATAGCCCAGTATCAATCCCAAACTAATCCCACTGCCCCACTCTCTCCACAAAACCCTGTATTTATCCCAAACTTATCCCACTGCCCCGCTCTCTCCCCATCGCCCTGTATCAATCCCAAACTGATCCCACTGCCCCGCTCTCTCCCGATCGCCCTGTATCAATCCCCAAACTAATCCCACTGCCCCTCTCTCTCCCTATAGCCCTGTATCAATCCCCAAGCTAATCCCACTGCCCCGCTCTCTCCCCATAGCCCTGTATCAATCCCCAAACTAATCCCACTGTCCCGCTCTCTCCCCATAGCCCTGTATCAATCCTAAACTAATCCCACTGCCCCGCTCTCTCCCCATCGCCCTGTATCATTCCCAAACTAGTCCCACTGCCCCTCTCTCTCCCCATAGCCCTGTATCAATGCCCAAACTAATCCAACTGCCCCGCTCACTCTCCATAGCCCAGTATCAACCCCAAACTAATGCCACTGCCCCGCTCTCTCCCCATAGCCCTGTATCAATCCCCAAAATATTCCCACTGCCCTGCTCTCTCCCCATAAACCCTGTATCAATCCCAAACTAATCCCACTGCCCCGCTCTCTCCCCATAGCCCTCTATCAATCCCCAAACTAATCCCACTGTACAGCTCTCTCTCCCCGTAGCCCTGTAACAATCCCCAAAGTAATCCCACTGTCCTGCTCTCTCCCCATAGCCCTGTATCAATCCCCAAACTAATCCCACTTTCCGGCTCTTTCCCCATAGCCCTGTATCAATCCCCAAACTAATCCCACTGCCCCGCTCTCTCCCCATCGCCCTGTATCAATCACAATCTAATCCCACTGCCCCGCTCTCTTCCCATAGCCCAGTATCATTACCCAAACTATTCCCACTGCCCCGCTTTCTCCCCATAGCCTTGTATCAATCCCCAAACTAATTCCACTGTCCTGCTCTATCCCCATAGCCCTGTATCAATCCCCAAACGAATCGCACTGCCCCGCTCTCTCCCCATAGCCCTGTATCAATCCCCAAACTAATCCCACTTCCCCACTCTCTCCCCATAGCCCTGTATCAATCCCAAACTAATCCCACTGCCCCGCTCTCTCCCCATAGCCCTGTATCAAACCCCAAACTGATCCCACTGCCCCACTCTCTCCTCATAGCCCAGTATCAACCTCAAACTAATCCCACTGACCCGCCCTCTACCCATAGCCCTGTATCAATCCCCAAACTAATCCCACTGCGCCGCTCTCTCCCCATAGCCCTGTATCAATCCCCAAACTAATCCCAATGTCCGTCTCTCTCCCCATAGCCCTGTATCAATCGCCAAACTAATTCCATTGCCCCGCTCTCTCCCCATAGCCCTGTATCAATCCCCAAACTAATCCCACTGCCCCGCTCGGACCCGATCGCCCTGTATCAATCCAAAACTAATCCCCCTGCACCACTCTTTCCCGATAGCCCTGTATCCATCCACAAACTAATCCCGCTTCCCCTCTCTCTCCCCATAGCCCTGTATAAATTCCCAAACTAATCCCACTGTCCCGGTCTCTCCCCATAGCCCTGTATCAATCCCCAAACCAATCCCACTGCCCCTCTCTCTCCCCATAGCCCTGTATCTATCCCCAAACAAATCCCACTGACCCTCTCTCTCCCCATTGCCCTGTATCTATCCCCAAACAAATCCCACTGCCCCGCACTCACCCCATAGCCCTGTATCAATCCCAAACTAATCACACTGCCCCACTCGCTCCCCATAAACCTGTATCAATCCCCAAACTAATCCCACTGCCTCACTCTCTCCCTATAGCCCAGTATCAATCCCAAACTAATCCCACTGCCCCACTCTCTCCCCATAGCCCTGTATCAATCCCAAACTAATCCCACTGCCCCACTCTCTCCCCATAGCCCTGTATCCATCCCCAAACTAATCCCACTGCCCCGCTCTCTCCCCATAGCCCTGTATCAATTCCCAAACTAATCTCAATTCCCCGGTCTCTCCCCATAGCCCAGTATCAATCCCCAAACTAATCCCACTGCCCCTCTCTCTCCCCATATCCCTGTATCAACCCCCAAACTAATCCCACTGCCCCGCTCTCTCGCCAAAGCCCTGTATCAATCCCCAAACTAATCCCACTGCCCCGCTCTCTCCCCATAGCCCTGTATCAATCCCAAACTAATCCCAATGTCCCCCTCTCTCCCCATAGCCCTGTATCAATCCCCAAACTAATCCCACTGCCCCGCTCTCTCCCCATAGCCCTGTATCAATCCCAAACTAATCCCACTGTCCCCGCTCTCTCCCCATAGCCCAGTATCAATCCCAATCTAATCCCTAAATCCCACTCTCTCCCAATTGCCCTGTATCAATCCCCAAATTAATCCAACTGGCCCGTTCTCTCCCCATAGCCCTGTATCAATCCCAATCTAATCCCAAAATCCCACTCTCTCCCAATAGCCCTGTATCAATGCCAAACTAATCCCACTGCCCCGCTCTCTCCCCTAGCCCTGTATCAATCCCAAATAAACCCACTGCCCCGCTCTCTCCCCATTGCCCTGTATCAATCCCCAAATTAATCCCACTGCCCTGCTCTCTCCCTATAGCCCAGTATCAATTCCAAACTATTCCCAATGTCCCACTCTCTCCCCTTAGCCCTGTTTCAATCCCCAAATTAATCCCACTGCCCCGCTCTCTCCCCATAGCCCTGTATCAATCCCCAAATTAATCCCACTGCCCTGCTCTCTCCCTATAGCCCAGTATCAATTCCAAACTATTCCCAATGTCCCACTCTCTCCCCTTAGCCCTGTTTCAATCCCCAAATTAATCCCACTGTCCCGCTCTCTCCCCATAGACCTGTATCAAACCCCAAACTAATCCCACTGGCCAGCTCTCTCCCCATAGTCCTGTATCAATCCGCAAACTAATCCCACTGCCCCACTCTCTCCCCATAGCCCAGTATCAACCTCAAAATAATCCCACTTACCCCCTCTCTCCCCATCGCCCTGTATCAATACACAAACTAATCCCTCTGCCCCGCTCTCTCGCCATAGCCCAGTATCAAACTCAAATTAATCCCACTGACCCATTCTCTCCCCATAGCCCGTTATCAATCCCAAACTAATCCAACTGCCCCGCTCTCTCCCCATTGCCCTGTATCAATCCCAAACTAATCCCACTGCCGCGCTCTCTCCTCATAGCCCTGTATCAATCCACAAACTAATCCCACTGCCCCGCCCTCTCCCCATAGCCCTGTATCAATCACCAATCTAATCCCAATGCCCCGCTCTCTCCCCATCGCTCTGTATCAATCCCCAAACTAATTCCACTGCCCCACTCTCTCCACATAGCCCTGTATCAATCCCCAAACTAATCCCACTGTCCCGCTCTGACCACATCACCCTGTATCAATCCCAAACGAATCCCACTGCACCACTCTTTACCCATAGCCCTGTATCAATCCCAAACTAATCCCACTGCCCCACTCTCCCCATAGCCCTGCATCAATTCCCAAACTAATCCCACTGTCCTGCTCTGTCCCCATAGCCCTGTATCAATCCCCAAACTAATCCCACTGACCCACTCTCTCCCCATAGCCCTGTATCAATCACAAACTAATCCCACTGCCCCGCTCTCTCCCCTAGCCCTGTATCAATCCCAAGTAAACTGACTCCCCCGCTATCTCCCCACAGACCAGTATCAATCCCAAACTAATCCCAATGTCCCACTCTCTCCCCATAGCCCTGTATCAATCCCAAACTAATCCCACTGCCCCGCTCTCTCCCCATAGCCCAGAATCAATACCAAATTAATCCCAATGTCCCACTCTCTCCCCATAGCCCTGTTACGATCCCCAAATTAATCCCACTGCCCTGCTCTCTCCCCATAGACCTGTATCAAACCGCAAACTAATCCACTGCCCCGCTCTCTCCCCATATCCCAGTATCAACCTCAAACTAATCCCACTGTCCCGCTCTCTGCTCATAGCCCTGTATCAATCCCAAAGTAATCCCACTGCCCTGCTCTCTCCCGATAGCCCAGTATCAATCCCCAAATTAATCCCACTGCCCTGCTCTCTCCCCATAGCCCTGTAACAATACCCAAACTATTCCGGCAATCCCGCTCTCTCCCCATGGCCCTGTATCAATCCACAAACTAATCCCGCTGTCCCTCTCTCTCCCCATAGCCCTGTATCAAACCAAAACAAATCCCACTGCCCCGCTCTCTCCCCATAGCCCTGCATCAATCCAAAACTAATCCCACTGCCCCGCTCTCTCCCCATAGACTTGTATCAATCCCAAACTGATCCCACTGCCCCACTCTCCACATAGCCCCGTATCAATCCCCAAACTAATCCCTCTTTCCCGCCTTCACCCCATAGCCCTGTAACAATCCCCAAACTAATCCCACTGCCCCGCTCTCTCCCCATCGCCCTGTATCAATCCCCAATCTAATCCCACTGCCCCATTCTCTCCCAATAGACCTGTAACAATCCCCAAACTAATCCCACTGCCCCGCTCTCTCCCCAAATCCCTGTATCAATGCCAAACTAATCCCACTGCCCCGCTGTCTACCCTAGCCCTGTATCAAACCCCAAATTAATCCCACTGCCCCGTTCTCACCCCATAGCCCAGTATCAACCTCAAACTAATCCCACTGTCCCGCTCTCTCCCCATAGCCCTGTATCAATCCCAAAGTATTCCCACTGCCCTGCTCTCTCCCCATAGCCCTGTATCAATCCCAAACTAATCCCACTGTCCCGCTCTATCCCCATAGCCCTGTATCAATCCCAATCTAATCCCAATGTCCCACTCTCTCCCGATAGCCATGTATCAATCCCCAAATTAATCCCACTGCCCCGCTCTCTCCCCATAGACTTGTATCAATCCCCAAACTAATCCCACTGCCTCACTCTCTACCCAAAGCCCTGTATCAATCCCAAATAAACCCACTGCACCTCTCTCTCCCCATAGCCGAGTATCAATCCCAAACTAATCCAAATGTCCCACTCTCTCCCCATAGCCCTGTATCAATCCCCAAATTAATCCCACTGCCCTGCTCTCTCCCCATAGCCCTGTCTCAAACCCCAAACTATTCCCACTGCCCCGCTCTTTCCCCATAGACCAGTATCAATCCCAAACTGTTCCCAATGTCCTACTCTCTACCCATAGCCCTGTTACAATCCCCAAATTAATTCCACTACCCTGCTCTCTCCCTTAGACCTCTATCAAACCCCAAACTAATCCCACTGCCCATCTCTCTCCCCATAGCCCGGTATCAAACCCCAAACTAATCCCACTGCCCAGCTCTCTCCCCACAACCCTGTATCAATCACCAAACTAATCCCACTGCCCCATTCTCTCCCCATAGCCCAGTATCAACCTCAAACTAATCCCACTGACCCTCTCCCCATAGCCATGTATCAATCCCTAACTAATCCCGCTGCCCCGCTGTCTCCCCATAGCCCTGTATCAATCCAACAATAATCCCACTGCCCCACTCTCTCCCCATGGCCCAGTAACAATAACAAACTAATCCCAGTGCCCCACGCGCTGCCCATAGCCCAGTATCAATCCCCAAACTAATCCCACTGCCCCGCTCTCTCCCCATGGCCCAGTATCAATCCCAAACTAATCCCACTGCCCCGCTCTCTCCCCATAGCCCTGTATCAATCCCCAAACTAATCCCACTGCCCCGCTCTCTCCCCATAGCCCTGTATCAATCCCCAAACTATCCCACTGCCCCACTCTCTCCCCATAGCCCTGTATCAATCCCAAACTAATCCCACTGCCCCGCTCTCTCCCCATAGCCCTGTATCTATCCCCAAACTAATCCCACTGTCCCACTCTCTCCCCATAGCCCTGTATCTATCCCCAAACTAATCCCACTGTCCCACTCTCTCCCCATCGCCCTGTATCAATCCCCAAACTAATCCCACTGCCCCGCTCTCTCCCCATAGCCCTGAATCTATCCCCAAACTAATCCCACTGTCCCACTCTCTCCCCATCGCCCTGTATCAATCCCCAAACTAATCCCACTGTCCCGCTCTCTCCCCATAGCCCTGTATCAACCCCAAATCTAAGCCATTCTGCCCCGCTCTCTCCCAATTGCCCTGTATCAATCCCCAAACTAATCCCACTGCCCCGCTCTCTCCCCATAGCCCTGTATCTATCCCCAAACTAATCCCACTGTCCCACTCTCTCCCCATCGCCCTGTATCAATCCCCAAACTAATCCCACTGCCTTTCACTCTATCCCCATAGCCCTGTATCAATCCCCAAACTAATCCCACTGCCCCGCTCTCTCCACATACCCCTGTATCAAACCCCAAACTAAACCCATTGTCCCGCTCTCTCCCCATAGCCCTGTATCAATCACAAACTAATCCCACTGCCCCGCTCTCTCCCCATAACCCTGTATCAATCCCCAAACTAATCCCACTGTCCCGCGCTCTCCCCATAGCCCTGTATTAATCCCAAACTAATCCCACTGCCGCCCTCTCTTCCCATCGCCCTGTATCAATCCTCAAACTAATCCCAATGCCCCGCTCTCTCCCCATAGCCCAGTATCAATCCCAAACTAATCCCACTGCCCCACTCTCTCCCCATAGCCCTGTATCAATCCCTAACTAATCCCACTGTCCCGCTCTCTCCCCATAGCCCAGTATCAATCCCAAACTAATCCCACTGCCCCACTCTCTCCCCATCGCCCTGTATCAATCCCCAAACTAATCCCACTGCCGCACTCTCTCCCCATCGCCCTGTATCAATCCCAAACTCATCCCACTGCCCCGCTCACTCCCCATAGCCCTGTGTCAATCCCCAAACTATTCCCACTGCCCCGCTCTCTCCCCATCGCCCTGTATCAATCCCCAAACTAATCCCACTGTCCCGCTCTCTCCCCATTGCCCTGTATCAATCCCCAAACTAATGCCACTTTCCTGCTCTCTCCCCATCGCCCTGTATCAATCCCCAAACTAATCCCACTGCCCCGCTCTCCCCATAGCCCTGTATCAATCCCAAACTAATCCCACTGCCCCGCTCTCCCCATAGTCCAGTATCAAACCTGCCCTTTGTCTCTCTCTGTCTCTGTTCCTGTGTCATTATTTATCTCTACGTTGATCTTTGTCTCTGTTTCCATCTCTCTGACTGTGTCCTTGTGATTGTCTTTGTGTGAGTATGTCTGTCTCTCTGTCTCTGTCTCTGTCTCCCTGTCTCTGTGTCTCTGTCTCTGTGTCTCTGTGTCTCTGTCTCTCTGTGTCTCTGTGTCTCTGTGTCTCTGTCTCCCTGTGTCTGTGTCTCTGTCTCTGTGTCTCTGTTTCTCACTGTCTCTGTGTCTCTGTCTCCCTGTCTCTGTGTCTCTGTCTCTGTCTCTCTGTCTCTCTGTCTCTGTCTCTGTCTCTGTCCCTCTGTCTATGTGTCTCTGTCTCTCTGTCTCTGTGTCTCTGCCTCTCTGTCTCTGTGTCTCTGTCTCTGTCTCTCTGTCTCTGTGTCTCTGTCTCTGTCTCTCTGTCTCTGTGTCTCTGTTTCTGTGTCTCTCTGTCTATGTCTCTGTGTCTCTGTCTCTGTGTCTCTGTCTCTGTGTCTCTGTCTCTGTGTCTCTGTGTCTCTGTCTCTGTCTCTGTGTCTCTGTCTCTGTGTCTCTGTCTCTGTGTCTCTGTGTCTCTGTCTCTGTGTCTCTGTATCTGTGTATCTGTCTCTCTGTCTCTCTGTCTCTGTCTCTGTGTCTCTGTCTCTGTGTTTGGGTCTGTGTTTGGGTTTCTGTCTCTGTGTGTCTCCGTCTCTGTGTCTCTATCTCTGTGTCTGTCTCTGTCTCTGTCTTTCTGTCTCTGTGTCTCTCTGTCTCTGTGTCTCTGTCTCTGTGTCTCTGTCTCTCTGTCTCTGTGTCTCTGTCTCTGTGTCTCTGTGTCTCTGTCTCCCTGTCTCTGTGTCTCTGTCTCTGTGTCTCTTTCTCTGTCTCCCTGTCTTTGTCTCTCTGTCTTTGTGTCTCTGTTTCTGTGTCTCTCTGTCTATGTCTCTGTGTCTCTGTCTCTGTGTCTCTGTCTCTGTGTCTCTGTCTCTGTCTCTGTGTCTCTGTATCTGTGTATCTGTCTCTCTGTCTCCCTGTCTCTGTCTCTGTGTCTCTGTCTCTGTGTTTGGGTCTGTGTTTGGGTTTCTGTCTCTGTGTGTCTCCGTCTCTGTGTCTCTATCTCTGTGTCTGTCTCTGTCTCTGTCTTTCTGTCTCTGTGTCTCTCTGTCTCTGTGTCTCTGTCTCTGTGTCTCTGTCTCTCTGTCTCTGTCTCTCTGTCTCTGTGTCTCTGTCTCTGTGTCTCTCTGTCTCTGTGTCTCTGTCTCCCTGTCTCTGTCTCTCTGTCTCTGTCTCTCTGTCTCTGTGTCTCTGTCTCCCTGTCTCTGTGTCTCTGTCTCTGTGTCTCTTTCTCTGTCTCTGTGTCTCTGTCTCTCTGTCTTTGTGTCTCTGTCTCCCTGTCTCTGTATCTCTGTCTCTGTGTCTCTGTCTCCCTGTCTCTGTGTCTCTGTCTCTGTGTCTCTGTCTCCCTGTCTCTGTGTCTCTGTCTCTGTGTCTCTGTCTCTGTATCTATTTGTCTCTGTGCCTCTCCGACTCTCTGCCTCTGTCTCTGTGTTTGGGTCTGTGTTTGGTCTCTGTGTCTCTCTGTCTCTGTGTGTCTCCGTCTCTGTGTCTCTCTGTCTCTCTGTCTCTGTGTCTCTCTGTCTCTGTGTCTCTGTGCCTCTGTTTCTGTGTCTCTGTATCTCTGTGTCTGTGTCTCTGTCTATGTCTCTGTTCTCTCTGTCTCTCTGTCTCTGTGTCTCTGTCTCTCTGTCTCTGTGTCTCTGTCTCTGTCTCTCTGTCTCTCTGTCTCTGTCTCTGTCCCTCTGTCTATGTGTCTCTGTCTCTCTGTCTCTGTGTCTCTGCCTCTCTGTCTCTGTGTCTCTGTCTCTGTCTCTCTGTCTATGTCTCTGTGTCTCTGTGTCTCTGTCTCTGTCTCTGTGTCTCTGTCTCTGTGTCTCTGTCTCTGTGTCTCTGTATCTGTGTCTCTGTCTCTCTGTCTCTCTGTCTCTGTCTCTGTGTCTCTGTCCCTGTGTTTGGGTCTGTGTTTGGGTTTCTGTCTCTGTGTCTCTGTGTCTATCTGTCTCTGTGTCTCTCTCTTTCTCTGTGTCTCTATCTCTGTGTCTGTCTCTGTCTCTGTCTCTCTGTCTCTCTGTCTCTCTTTCTCTGTCTCCCTGTCTCTGTGTCTCTGTCTCTGTCTCCCTGTCTCTGTGTCTCTGTCTCCCTGTCTCTGTGTCTCTGTCTCTGTCTCTCTGTCTCCCTGTCTCTGTGTCTCTGTCTCTGTCTCTCTGTCTCTCTTTCTCTGTCTCTGTCCCTCTGTCTATGTGTCTCTGTCTCTCTGTCTCTGTGTCTCTGTGTCTCTGTCTCTGTGTCTCTGTCTCTGTCTCTCTGTCTCTGTGTCTCTGTCTCTGTCTCTCTGTCTCTGTGTCTCTGCCTCTCTGTCTCTGTGTCTCTGTCTCTGTCTCTCTGTCTCTGTGTCTCTGTCTCTGTCTCTCTGTCTCTGTGTCTCTCTGTCTCTGTGTCTCTATCTCTGTGTCTGTCTCTGTCTCTGTCTTTCTGTCTCTGTGTCTCTCTGTCTCTGTGTCTCTGTCTCTGTGTCTCTGTCTCTGTGTCTCTGTCTCTCTGTCTCTGTGTCTCTTTCTCTGTGTCTCTGTGTCTCTGTCTCCCTGTCTCTGTGTCTCTGTCTCTGTGTCTCTTTCTCTGTCTCTGTCTCTCTGTCTTTGTGTCTCTGTCTCCCTGTCTCTGTGTCTCTGTCTCTGTCTCCCTGTCTCTGTGTCTCTGTTTCTGTGTCTCTCTGTCTATGTCTCTGTGTCTCTGTCTCTGTGTCTCTGTCTCTGTCTCTGTGTCTCTGTCTCTGTGTATCTGTCTCTCTGTCTCTCTGTCTCTGTCTCTGTGTCTCTGTCTCTGTGTTTGGGTCTATGTTTGGGTTTCTGTCTCTGTGTGTCTCCGTCTCTGTGTCTCTATCTCTGTGTCTGTCTCTGTCTCTGTCTTTCTGTCTCTGTGTCTCTCTGTCTCTCTGTCTCTGTCTCTGTGTCTCTGTCTCTCTGTCTCTGTGTCTCTGTCTCTGTGTCTCTGTGTCTCTGTCTCCCTGTCTCTGTGTCTCTCTGTCTCTGTGTCTCTGTCTCTGTGTCTCTGTCTCTGTGTCTCTGTCTCCCTGTCTCTGTGTCTCTGTCTCTGTGTCTCTTTCTCTGTCTCCCTGTCTCTGTCTCTCTGTCTTTGTGTCTCTGTCTCCCTGTCTCTGTGTCTCTGTCTCTGTGTCTCTGTCTCCCTGTCTCTGTCTCCCTGTCTCTGTGTCTCTGTCTCTGTGTCTCTGTCTCTGTGTCTCTGTCTCTCTGTCTCTGTGTCTCTGTATCTGTGTCTCTGTGTCTCTGTCTCCCTGTCTCTGTGTCTGTCTCTGTGTCTCTTTCTCTGTCTCTGTCTCTCTGTCTTTGTGTCTCTGTCTCCCTGTCTCTGTGTCTCTGTCTCTGTCTCCCTGTCTCTGTGTCTCTGTTTCTGTGTCTCTCTGTCTCTGTGTCTCTGCCTCTCTGTCTCTGTGTCTCTGTCTCTGTCTCTCTGTCTCTGTGTCTCTGTCTCTGTCTCTCTGTCTCTGTGTCTCTGCCTCTCTGTCTCTGTGTCTCTGTGTCTCTGTCTCTCTGTCTCTGTGTCTCTGTCTCTGTCTCTCTGTCTCTGTGTCTCTCTGTCTCTGTGTCTCTATCTCTGTGTCTGTCTCTGTCTCTGTCTTTCTGTCTCTGTGTCTCTCTGTCTCTGTGTCTCTGTCTCTGTGTCTCTGTCTCTGTGTCTCTGTCTCTCTGTCTCTGTGTCTCTTTCTCTGTGTCTCTGTGTCTCTGTCTCCCTGTCTCTGTGTCTCTGTCTCTGTGTCTCTTTCTCTGTCTCTGTCTCTCTGTCTTTGTGTCTCTGTCTCCCTGTCTCTGTGTCTCTGTCTCTGTCTCCCTGTCTCTGTGTCTCTGTTTCTGTGTCTCTCTGTCTATGTCTCTGTGTCTCTGTCTCTGTGTCTCTGTCTCTGTGTCTCTGTCTCTGTCTCTGTGTCTCTGTCTCTGTGTATCTGTCTCTCTGTCTCTCTGTCTCTGTCTCTGTGTCTCTGTCTCTGTGTTTGGGTCTGTGTTTGGGTTTCTGTCTCTGTGTGTCTCCGTCTCTGTGTCTCTATCTCTGTGTCTGTCTCTGTCTCTGTCTTTCTGTCTCTGTGTCTCTCTGTCTCTGTGTCTCTGTCTCTGTGTCTCTGTGTCTGTGTCTCTGTCTATGTCTCTGTTCTCTCTGTCTCTCTGTCTCTGTGTCTCTGTCTCTCTGTCTCTGTGTCTCTGTCTCTGTCTCTCTGTCTCTCTGTCTCTGTCTCTGTCCCTCTGTCTATGTGTCTCTGTATCTGTGTCTCTGTGTCTCTGCCTCTCTGTCTCTGTGTCTCTGTCTCTGTCTCTCTGTCTATGTCTCTGTGTCTCTGTGTCTCTGTCTCTGTCTCTGTGTCTCTGTCTCTGTGTCTCTGTCTCTGTGTCTCTGTATCTGTGTCTCTGTCTCTCTGTCTCTCTGTCTCTGTCTCTGTGTCTCTGTCCCTGTGTTTGGGTCTGTGTTTGGGTTTCTGTCTCTGTGTCTCTGTGTCTATCTGTCTCTGTGTCTCTCTCTTTCTCTGTGTCTCTATCTCTGTGTCTGTCTCTGTCTCTGTCTCTCTGTCTCTCTGTCTCTCTTTCTCTGTCTCCCTGTCTCTGTGTCTCTGTCTCTGTCTCCCTGTCTCTGTGTCTCTGTCTCCCTGTCTCTGTGTCTCTGTCTCTGTGTCTCTGTCTCCCTGTCTCTGTGTCTCTGTCTCTGTCTCTCTGTCTCTCTTTCTCTGTCTCTGTCCCTCTGTCTATGTGTCTCTGTCTCTCTGTCTCTGTGTCTCTGCCTCTCTGTCTCTGTGTCTCTGTCTCTGTCTCTCTGTCTCTGTGTCTCTGTCTCTGTCTCTCTGTCTCTGTGTCTCTGCCTCTCTGTCTCTGTGTCTCTGTCTCTGTCTCTCTGTCTCTGTGTCTCTGTCTCTGTCTCTCTGTCTCTGTGTCTCTCTGTCTCTGTGTCTCTATCTCTGTGTCTGTCTCTGTCTCTGTCTTTCTGTCTCTGTGTCTCTCTGTCTCTGTGTCTCTGTCTCTGTGTCTCTGTCTCTGTGTCTCTGTCTCTCTGTCTCTGTGTCTCTTTCTCTGTGTCTCTGTGTCTCTGTCTCCCTGTCTCTGTGTCTCTGTCTCTGTGTCTCTTTCTCTGTCTCTCTGTCTCTGTCTTTCTGTCTCTGTGTCTCTCTGTCTCTGTATCTCTGTCTCTGTGTCTCTGTCTCTGTGTCTCTGTCTCTCTGTCTCTGTGTCTCTTTCTCTGTGTCTCTGTGTCTCTGTCTCCCTGTCTCTGTGTCTCTGTCTCTGTGTCTCTTTCTCTGTCTCTGTCTCTCTGTCTTTGTGTCTCTGTCTCCCTGTCTCTGTGTCTCTGTCTCTGTCTCCCTGTCTCTGTGTCTCTGTTTCTGTGTCTCTCTGTCTATGTCTCTGTGTCTCTGTCTCTGTGTCTCTGTCTCTGTGTCTCTGTCTCTGTCTCTGTGTCTCTGTCTCTGTGTATCTGTCTCTCTGTCTCTCTGTCTCTGTCTCTGTGTCTCTGTCTCTGTGTTTGGGTCTATGTTTGGGTTTCTGTCTCTGTGTGTCTCCGTCTCTGTGTCTCTATCTCTGTGTCTGTCTCTGTCTCTGTCTCTGTCTTTCTGTCTCTGTGTCTCTCTGTCTCTGTGTCTCTGTCTCTGTGTCTCTGTCTCTGTGTCTCTGTCTCTCTGTCTCTGTGTCTCTTTCTCTGTGTCTCTGTGTCTCTGTCTCCCTGTCTCTGTGTCTCTGTCTCTGTGTCTCTTTCTCTGTCTCTGTCTCTCTGTCTTTGTGTCTCTGTCTCCCTGTCTCTGTGTCTCTGTCTCTGTCTCCCTGTCTCTGTGTCTCTGTTTCTGTGTCTCTCTGTCTATGTCTCTGTGTCTCTGTCTCTGTGTCTCTGTCTCTGTGTCTCTGTCTCTGTCTCTGTGTCTCTGTCTCTGTGTATCTGTCTCTCTGTCTCTCTGTCTCTGTCTCTGTGTCTCTGTCTCTGTGTTTGGGTCTGTGTTTGGGTTTCTGTCTCTGTGTGTCTCCGTCTCTGTGTCTCTATCTCTGTGTCTGTCTCTGTCTCTGTCTTTCTGTCTCTGTGTCTCTCTGTCTCTGTGTCTCTGTCTCTGTGTCTCTGTGTCTGTGTCTCTGTCTATGTCTCTGTTCTCTCTGTCTCTCTGTCTCTGTGTCTCTGTCTCTCTGTCTCTGTGTCTCTGTCTCTGTCTCTCTGTCTCTCTGTCTCTGTCTCTGTCCCTCTGTCTATGTGTCTCTGTATCTGTGTCTCTGTGTCTCTGCCTCTCTGTCTCTGTGTCTCTGTCTCTGTCTCTCTGTCTATGTCTCTGTGTCTCTGTGTCTCTGTCTCTGTCTCTGTGTCTCTGTCTCTGTGTCTCTGTCTCTGTGTCTCTGTATCTGTGTCTCTGTCTCTCTGTCTCTCTGTCTCTGTCTCTGTGTCTCTGTCCCTGTGTTTGGGTCTGTGTTTGGGTTTCTGTCTCTGTGTCTCTGTGTCTATCTGTCTCTGTGTCTCTCTCTTTCTCTGTGTCTCTATCTCTGTGTCTGTCTCTGTCTCTGTCTCTCTGTCTCTCTGTCTCTCTTTCTCTGTCTCCCTGTCTCTGTGTCTCTGTCTCTGTCTCCCTGTCTCTGTGTCTCTGTCTCCCTGTCTCTGTGTCTCTGTCTCTGTGTCTCTGTCTCCCTGTCTCTGTGTCTCTGTCTCTGTCTCTCTGTCTCTCTTTCTCTGTCTCTGTCCCTCTGTCTATGTGTCTCTGTCTCTCTGTCTCTGTGTCTCTGTGTCTCTGTCTCTGTGTCTCTGTCTCTGTCTCTCTGTCTCTGTGTCTCTGTCTCTGTCTCTCTGTCTCTGTGTCTCTGCCTCTCTGTCTCTGTGTCTCTGTCTCTGTCTCTCTGTCTCTGTGTCTCTGTCTCTGTCTCTCTGTCTCTGTGTCTCTCCGTCTCTGTGTCTCTATCTCTGTGTCTGTCTCTGTCTCTGTCTTTCTGTCTCTGTGTCTCTCTGTCTCTGTGTCTCTGTCTCTGTGTCTCTGTCTCTGTGTCTCTGTCTCTCTGTCTCTGTGTCTCTTTCTCTGTGTCTCTGTGTCTCTGTCTCCCTGTCTCTGTGTCTCTGTCTCTGTGTCTCTTTCTCTGTCTCTCTGTCTCTGTCTTTCTGTCTCTGTGTCTCTCTGTCTCTGTATCTCTGTCTCTGTGTCTCTGTCTCTGTGTCTCTGTCTCTCTGTCTCTGTGTCTCTTTCTCTGTGTCTCTGTGTCTCTGTCTCCCTGTCTCTGTGTCTCTGTCTCTGTGTCTCTTTCTCTGTCTCTGTCTCTCTGTCTTTGTGTCTCTGTCTCCCTGTCTCTGTGTCTCTGTCTCTGTCTCCCTGTCTCTGTGTCTCTGTTTCTGTGTCTCTCTGTCTATGTCTCTGTGTCTCTGTCTCTGTGTCTCTGTCTCTGTGTCTCTGTCTCTGTCTCTGTGTCTCTGTCTCTGTGTATCTGTCTCTCTGTCTCTCTGTCTCTGTCTCTGTGTCTCTGTCTCTTTGATTGGGTCTATGTTTGGGTTTCTGTCTCTGTGTGTCTCCGTCTCTGTGTCTCTATCTCTGTGTCTGTCTCTGTCTCTGTCTTTCTGTCTCTGTGTCTCTCTGTCTCTGTGTCTCTGTCTCTGTGTCTCTGTCTCTCTGTCTCTGTGTCTCTGTCTCTGTGTCTCTGTGTCTCTGTCTCCCTGTCTCTGTGTCTCTCTGTCTCTGTGTCTCTGTCTCTGTGTCTCTGTCTCTGTGTCTCTGTCTCTCTGTCTCTGTGTCTCTGTCTCCCTGTCTCTGTGTCTCTGTCTCTGTGTCTCTTTCTCTGTCTCCCTGTCTCTGTCTCTCTGTCTTTGTGTCTCTGTCTCCCTGTCTCTGTGTCTCTGTCTCTGTGTCTCTGTCTCCCTGTCTCTGTCTCCCTGTCTCTGTGTCTCTGTCTCTGTGTCTCTGTCTCTGTGTCTCTGTCTCTGTGTCTCTGTCTCTCTGTCTCTGTGTCTCTGTCTCTGTGTCTCTGTGTCTCTGTCTCCCTGTCTCTGTGTCTGTCTCTGTGTCTCTTTCTCTGTCTCTGTCTCTCTGTCTTTGTGTCTCTGTCTCCCTGTCTCTGTGTCTCTGTCTCTGTCTCCCTGTCTCTGTGTCTCTGTTTCTGTGTCTCTCTGTCTCTGTCTCTCTGTCTCTGTGTCTCTGCCTCTCTGTCTCTGTGTCTCTGTCTCTGTCTCTCTGTCTCTGTGTCTCTGTCTCTGTCTCTCTGTCTCTGTGTCTCTGCCTCTCTGTCTCTGTGTCTCTGTCTCTGTCTCTCTGTCTCTGTGTCTCTGTCTCTGTCTCTCTGTCTCTGTGTCTCTCTGTCTCTGTGTCTCTATCTCTGTGTCTGTCTCTGTCTCTGTCTCTGTCTTTCTGTCTCTGTGTCTCTCTGTCTCTGTGTCTCTGTCTCTGTGTCTCTGTCTCTGTGTCTCTGTCTCTCTGTCTCTGTGTCTCTTTCTCTGTGTCTCTGTGTCTCTGTCTCCCTGTCTCTGTGTCTCTGTCTCTGTGTCTCTTTCTCTGTCTCTGTCTCTCTGTCTTTGTGTCTCTGTCTCCCTGTCTCTGTGTCTCTGTCTCTGTCTCCCTGTCTCTGTGTCTCTGTTTCTGTGTCTCTCTGTCTATGTCTCTGTGTCTCTGTCTCTGTGTCTCTGTCTCTGTGTCTCTGTCTCTGTCTCTGTGTCTCTGTCTCTGTGTATCTGTCTCTCTGTCTCTCTGTCTCTGTCTCTGTGTCTCTGTCTCTGTGTTTGGGTCTGTGTTTGGGTTTCTGTCTCTGTGTGTCTCCGTCTCTGTGTCTCTATCTCTGTGTCTGTCTCTGTCTCTGTCTTTCTGTCTCTGTGTCTCTCTGTCTCTGTGTCTCTGTCTCTGTGTCTCTGTCTCTGTGTCTCTGTCTCTGTGTCTCTGTCTCTGTCTCTCTGTCTCTGTGTCTCTGTCTCTGTGTCTCTGTGTCTCTGTCTCCCTGTCTCTGTGTCTCTCTGTCTCTGTGTCTCTGTCTCTGTGTCTCTGTCTCTGTGTCTCTGTCTCTCTGTCTCTGTGTCTCTGTCTCTGTGTCTCTGTCTCCCTGTCTCTGTGTCTCTGTCTCTGTGTCTCTTTCTCTGTCTCCCTGTCTCTGTCTCTCTGTCTTTGTGTCTCTGTCTCCCTGTCTCTGTGTCTCTGTCTCTGTGTCTCTGTGTCTGTGTCTCTGTCTATGTCTCTGTTCTCTCTGTCTCTCTGTCTCTGTGTCTCTGTCTCTCTGTCTCTGTGTCTCTGTCTCTGTCTCTCTGTCTCTCTGTCTCTGTCTCTGTCCCTCTGTCTATGTGTCTCTGTCTCTCTGTCTCTGTGTCTCTGCCTCTCTGTCTCTGTGTCTCTGTCTCTGTCTCTCTGTCTATGTCTCTGTGTCTCTGTGTCTCTGTCTCTGTCTCTGTGTCTCTGTCTCTGTGTCTCTGTCTCTGTGTCTCTGTATCTGTGTCTCTGTCTCTCTGTCTCTCTGTCTCTGTCTCTGTGTCTCTGTCCCTGTGTTTGGGTCTGTGTTTGGGTTTCTGTCTCTGTGTCTCTGTGTCTATCTGTCTCTGTGTCTCTCTCTTTCTCTGTGTCTCTATCTCTGTGTCTGTCTCTGTCTCTGTCTCTCTGTCTCTCTGTCTCTCTTTCTCTGTCTCCCTGTCTCTGTGTCTCTGTCTCTGTCTCCCTGTCTCTGTGTCTCTGTCTCCCTGTCTCTGTGTCTCTGTCTCTGTGTCTCTGTCTCCCTGTCTCTGTGTCTCTGTCTCTGTCTCTCTGTCTCTCTTTCTCTGTCTCTGTCCCTCTGTCTATGTGTCTCTGTCTCTCTGTCTCTGTGTCTCTGTGTCTCTGTCTCTGTGTCTCTGTCTCTGTCTCTCTGTCTCTGTGTCTCTGTCTCTGTCTCTCTGTCTCTGTGTCTCTGCCTCTCTGTCTCTGTGTCTCTGTCTCTGTCTCTCTGTCTCTGTGTCTCTGTCTCTGTCTCTCTGTCTCTGTGTCTCTCTGTCTCTGTGTCTCTATCTCTGTGTCTGTCTCTGTCTCTGTCTTTCTGTCTCTGTGTCTCTCTGTCTCTGTGTCTCTGTCTCTGTGTCTCTGTCTCTGTGTCTCTGTCTCTCTGTCTCTGTGTCTCTTTCTCTGTGTCTCTGTGTCTCTGTCTCCCTGTCTCTGTGTCTCTGTCTCTGTGTCTCTTTCTCTGTCTCTGTCTCTCTGTCTTTGTGTCTCTGTCTCCCTGTCTCTGTGTCTCTGTCTCTGTCTCCCTGTCTCTGTGTCTCTGTTTCTGTGTCTCTCTGTCTATGTCTCTGTGTCTCTGTCTCTGTGTCTCTGTCTCTGTCTCTGTGTCTCTGTCTCTGTGTATCTGTCTCTCTGTCTCTCTGTCTCTGTCTCTGTGTCTCTGTCTCTGTGTTTGGGTCTATGTTTGGGTTTCTGTCTCTGTGTGTCTCCGTCTCTGTGTCTCTATCTCTGTGTCTGTCTCTGTCTCTGTCTTTCTGTCTCTGTGTCTCTCTGTCTCTGTGTCTCTGTCTCTGTGTCTCTGTCTCTCTGTCTCTGTGTCTCTGTCTCTGTGTCTCTGTGTCTCTGTCTCCCTGTCTCTGTGTCTCTCTGTCTCTGTGTCTCTGTCTCTGTGTCTCTGTCTCTGTGTCTCTGTCTCTCTGTCTCTGTGTCTCTGTCTCCCTGTCTCTGTGTCTCTGTCTCTGTGTCTCTTTCTCTGTCTCCCTGTCTCTGTCTCTCTGTCTTTGTGTCTCTGTCTCCCTGTCTCTGTGTCTCTGTCTCTGTGTCTCTGTCTCCCTGTCTCTGTCTCCCTGTCTCTGTGTCTCTGTCTCTGTGTCTCTGTCTCTGTGTCTCTGTCTCTGTGTCTCTGTCTCTCTGTCTCTGTGTCTCTGTCTCTGTGTCTCTGTGTCTCTGTCTCCCTGTCTCTGTGTCTCTTTCTCTGTCTCTGTCTCTCTGTCTTTGTGTCTCTGTCTCCCTGTCTCTGTGTCTCTGTCTCTGTCTCCCTGTCTCTGTGTCTCTGTTTCTGTGTCTCTCTGTCTCTGTCTCTCTGTCTCTGTGTCTCTGCCTCTCTGTCTCTGTGTCTCTGTCTCTGTCTCTCTGTCTCTGTGTCTCTGTCTCTGTCTCTCTGTCTCTGTGTCTCTGCCTCTCTGTCTCTGTGTCTCTGTCTCTCTGTCTCTGTGTCTCTGTCTCTGTCTCTCTGTCTCTGTGTCTCTCTGTCTCTGTGTCTCTATCTCTGTGTCTGTCTCTGTCTCTGTCTTTCTGTCTCTGTGTCTCTCTGTCTCTGTGTCTCTGTCTCTGTGTCTCTGTCTCTGTGTCTCTGTCTCTCTGTCTCTGTGTCTCTTTCTCTGTGTCTCTGTGTCTCTGTCTCCCTGTCTCTGTGTCTCTGTCTCTGTGTCTCTTTCTCTGTCTCTGTCTCTCTGTCTTTGTGTCTCTGTCTCCCTGTCTCTGTGTCTCTGTCTCTGTCTCCCTGTCTCTGTGTCTCTGTTTCTGTGTCTCTCTGTCTATGTCTCTGTGTCTCTGTCTCTGTGTCTCTGTCTCTGTGTCTCTGTCTCTGTCTCTGTGTCTCTGTCTCTGTGTATCTGTCTCTCTGTCTCTCTGTCTCTGTCTCTGTGTCTCTGTCTCTGTGTTTGGGTCTGTGTTTGGGTTTCTGTCTCTGTGTGTCTCCGTCTCTGTGTCTCTATCTCTGTGTCTGTCTCTGTCTCTGTCTTTCTGTCTCTGTGTCTCTCTGTCTCTGTGTCTCTGTCTCTGTGTCTCTGTCTCTGTGTCTCTGTCTCTCTGTCTCTGTGTCTCTGTCTCTGTGTCTCTGTGTCTCTGTCTCCCTGTCTCTGTGTCTCTCTGTCTCTCTGTCTCTGTCTCTGTGTCTCTGTCCCTGTGTTTGGGTCTGTGTTTGGGTTTCTGTCTCTGTGTCTCTGTGTCTATCTGTCTCTGTGTCTCTCTCTTTCTCTGTGTCTCTATCTCTGTGTCTGTCTCTGTCTCTGTCTCTCTGTCTCTCTGTCTCTCTTTCTCTGTCTCCCTGTCTCTGTGTCTCTGTCTCTGTCTCCCTGTCTCTGTGTCTCTGTCTCCCTGTCTCTGTGTCTCTGTCTCTGTGTCTCTGTCTCCCTGTCTCTGTGTCTCTGTCTCTGTCTCTCTGTCTCTCTTTCTCTGTCTCTGTCCCTCTGTCTATGTGTCTCTGTCTCTCTGTCTCTGTGTCTCTGCCTCTCTGTCTCTGTGTCTCTGTCTCTGTCTCTCTGTCTCTGTGTCTCTGTCTCTGTCTCTCTGTCTCTGTGTCTCTGCCTCTCTGTCTCTGTGTCTCTGTCTCTGTCTCTCTGTCTCTGTGTCTCTGTCTCTGTCTCTCTGTCTCTGTGTCTCTCTGTCTCTGTGTCTCTATCTCTGTGTCTGTCTCTGTCTCTGTCTTTCTGTCTCTGTGTCTCTCTGTCTCTGTGTCTCTGTCTCCCTGTCTCTGTCTCTCTGTCTTTGTGTCTCTGTCTCCCTGTCTCTGTGTCTCTGTCTCTGTGTCTCTGTCTCCCTGTCTCTGTCTCCCTGTCTCTGTCTCTCTGTCTCTGTGTCTCTGTGTCTCTGTGTCTCTGTGTCTCTGTCTCCCTGTCTCTGTGTCTCTGTCTCTGTGTCTCTTTCTCTGTCTCCCTGTCTCTGTCTCTCTGTCTTTGTGTCTCTGTCTCCCTGTCTCTGTATCTCTGTCTCTGTGTCTCTGTCTCCCTGTCTCTGTGTCTCTGTCTCTGTGTCTCTGTCTCCCTGTCTCTGTGTCTCTGTCTCTGTGTCTCTGTCTCTGTATCTATTTGTCTCCGTGCCTCTCCGACTCTCTGCCTCTGTCTCTGTGTTTGGGTCTGTGTTTGGTCTCTGTGTCTCTCTGTCTCTGTGTGTCTCCGTCTCTGTGTCTCTCTGTCTCTCTGTCTCTGTGTCTCTGTGTCTCTGTGTCTCTGTTTCTGTGTCTCTGTGTCTCTGTTTCTGTGTCTCTGTCTATGTCTCTGTTCTCTCTGTCTCTCTGTCTCTGTGTTTGGGTCTCTGTGTCTCTGTGTCTCTGTCTCTGTCTCTGTGTCTCTGTCTCTGTCTCTCTGTCTCTGTTCCTGTGTCATTATTTATCTCTACGTTGATCTTTGTCTCTGTTTCCATCTCTCTGACTGTGTCCTTGTGATTGTCTTTGTGTGAGTATGTCTGTCTCTCTGTCTCTGTCTCCCTGTCTCTGTGTCTCTGTCTCTGTCTCTGTGTCTCTGTCTCTCTGTGTCTCTGTGTCTCTGTCTCCCTGTGTCTGTGTCTCTGTCTCTGTGTCTCTGTTTCTCTCTGTCTCTGTGTCTCTGTCTCTCTGTCTCTGTGTCTCTGTCTCTCTGTCTCTCTGTCTCTGCCTCTGTCCCTCTGTCTATGTGTCTCTGTCTCTCTGTCTCTGTGTCTCTGCCTCTCTGTCTCTGTGTCTCTGTCTCTGTCTCTCTGTCTCTGTGTCTCTGTCTCTGTCTCTTTGTCTCTGTGTCTCTGTTTCTGTGTCTCTCTGTCTATGTCTCTGTGTCTCTGTCTCTGTGTCTCTGTCTCTGTCTCTGTGTCTCTGTCTCTGTGTCTCTGTCTCTGTGTCTCTGTATCTGTGTCTCTGTCTCTCTGTCTCTGTCTCTGTGTCTCTGTCCCTGTGTCTCTGTCTCTGTGTCTCTGTGTCTCTGTGTCTCTGTATCTGTGTCTCTGTCTCTCTGTCTCTTTCTCTGTGTCTCTGTCCCTGTGTTTGGGTCTGTGTTTGGGTTTCTGTCTCTGTGTCTATCTGTCTCTGTGTCTCTCTCTCTCTCTGTGTCTCTATCTCTGTGTCTCTCTCTCTCTCTGTGTCTCTATCTCTGTGTCTGACTCTGTCTCTGTCTTTCTGTCTCTGTGTCTCTCTGTCTCTCTTTCTCTGTGTCTCTATCTCTGTGTCTGTCTCTGTCTCTGTCTCTCTGTCTCTCTGTCTCTCTTTCTCTGTCTCCCTGTCTCTGTGTCTCTGTCTCTGTGTCTCTGTCTCCCTGTTTCTGTGTCTCTGTCTCCCTGTCTCTGTGTCTCTGTCTCTGTGTCTCTGTCTCCCTGTCTCTGTGTCTCTGTCTCTGTGTCTCTGTCTCCCTGTCTCTGTGTCTCTGTCTCTCTGTCTCTCTGTCTCTGTGTCTCTGTCTCTGTCTCTCTGTCTCTGTGTCTCTGTTTCTGTGTCTCTCTGTCTATGTCTCTGTGTCTCTGTCTCTGTGTCTCTGTCTCTGTGTCTCTGTCTCTGTCTCTGTCTCTGTGTCTCTGTCTCTGTCTCTGTGTCTCTGTATCTGTGTATCTGTCTCTCTGTCTCTCTGTCTCTGTCTCTGTGTCTCTGTCTCTGTGTTTGGGTCTGTGTTTGGGTTTCTGTCTCTGTGTGTCTCCGTCTCTGTGTCTCTATCTCTGTGTCTGTCTCTGTCTCTGTCTTTCTGTCTCTGTGTCTCTCTGTCTCTGTGTCTCTGTCTCTGTGTCTCTGTCTCTGTGTCTCTGTCTCTCTGTCTCTGTGTCTCTGTCTCTGTGTCTCTGTGTCTCTGTCTCCCTGTCTCTGTGTCTCTGTCTCTGTGTCTCTTTCTCTGTCTCCCTGTCTCTGTCTTTGTGTCTCTGTCTCCCTGTCTCTGTGTCTCTGTCTCTGTGTCTCTGTCTACCAGTCTCTGTGTCTCTGTTTCTGTGTCTCTCTGTCTATGTCTCTGTGTCTCTGTCTCTGTGTCTCTGTCTCTCTGTCTCTGTCTCTGTCTCTGTGTCTCTGTCTCTGTCTCTGTGTCTCTGTATCTGTGTATCTGTCTCTCTGTCTCTCTGTCTCTGTCTCTGTGTCTCTGTCTCTGTGTTTGGGTCTGTGTTTGGGTTTCTGTCTCTGTGTGTCTCCGTCTCTGTGTCTCTATCTCTGTGTCTGTCTCTGTCTCTGTCTTTCTGTCTCTGTGTCTCTGTCTCTGTGTCTCTGTCTCTGTGTCTCTGTCTCTGTGTCTCTGTGTCTCTGTCTCCCTGTCTCTGTGTCTCTGTCTCTGTGTCTCTTTCTCTGTCTCCCTGTCTCTGTCTCTCTGTCTTTGTGTCTCTGTCTCTCTGTCTCTGTGTCTCTGTCTCTGTGTCTCTGTCTCCCTGTCTCTGTGTCTCTGTCTCTGTGTCTCTGTCTCCCTGTCTCTGTCTCCCTGTCTCTGTGTCTCTGTCTCTGTATCTATTTGTCTCTGTGCCTCTCCGACTCTCTGCCTCTGTCTCTGTGTTTGGGTCTGTGTTTGGTCTCTGTGTCTCTCTGTCTCTGTGTGTCTCCGTCTCTGTGTCTCTCTGTCTCTCTGTCTCTGTGTCTCTGTGTCTCTGTGTCTCTGTGTCTCTGTTTCTGTGTCTCTGTGTCTCTGTTTCTGTGTCTCTGTCTATGTCTCTGTTCTCTCTGTCTCTCTGTCTCTGTGTTTGGGTCTCTGTGTCTCTGTCTCTGTCTCTGTGTCTCTGTCTCTGTCTCTCTGTCTCTGTGTCTCTCTGTCTCTGTGTCTCTGTGTCTCTGTTTCTGTGTCTCTGTTTCTGTGTCTCTCTGTCTATGTCTCTGTGTCTCTCTGTCTCTGTGTCTCTGTGTGTCTGTCTCTGTGGTCTCTGTGTCTCTCTGTCTCTGTGGTCTCTGTGTCTCTGTGTCTCTGTGTCTCTGTTTCTGTGTCTCTCTGTCTATGTCTCTGTGCCTCTCTGTCTCTGTGTGTCTGTCTCTGTGGTCTCTGTGTCTCTCTGTCTCTGTGTCTCTGTGTCTCTGTGTCTCTCTGTCTCTGTGTCTCTGTTTCTGTGTCTCTGTCTCTGTCTCTGTGTCTCTGTATCTGTGTCTCTGTCTCTGTCTCTGTGTCTCTGTCTCTGTCTCTGTGTCTCTGTCTCTGTGTCTCTCTGTCTCTGTGTCTCTGTGTCTCTGTTTCTGTGTCTCTGTGTCTCTGTTTCTGTGTCTCTCTGTCTATGTCTCTGTGTCTCTCTGTCTCTGTGTCTCTGTGTGTCTGTCTCTGTGGTCTCTGTGTCTCTCTGTCTCTGTGGTCTCTGTGTCTCTGTGTCTCTGTGTCTCTGTGTCTCTGTTTCTGTGTCTCTCTGTCTATGTCTCTGTGCCTCTCTGTCTCTGTGTGTCTGTCTCTGTGGTCTCTGTGTCTCTCTGTCTCTGTGTCTCTGTGTCTCTCTGTCTCTCTGTCTCTGTGTCTCTGTTTCTGTGTCTCTGTCTCTGTCTCTGTGTCTCTGTATCTGTGTCTCTGTCTCTGTCTCTGTTTCTCTGTCTCTGTGTCTCTGTCTCTGTGTCTCTGTTTCTGTGTCTCTGTCTCTGTCTCTGTGTCTCTGTATCTGTGTCTCTGTCTCTGTGTCTCTGTCTCTGTCTCTGTCTCTGTGTCTCTGTATCTGTGTCTCTGTCTCTGTGTCTCTGTCTCTGTCTCTGTGTCTCTGTATCTGTGTCTCTGTCTCTGTCTCTGTGTCTCTGTCTCTGTGTCTCTGTATCTGTGTCTCTGTCTCTCTGTCTCTCTGTCTCTGTCTCTGTGTCTCTGTCCCTGTGTTTGGGTCTGTGTTTGGGTTTCTGTCTCTGTGTCTCTGTGTCTATCTGTCTCTGTGTCTCTCTCTGTCTCTGTGTCTCTATCTCTGTGTCTGTCTCTGTCTCTGTCTCTCTGTCTCTCTGTCTCTCTTTCGCTGTCTCCCTGTCTCCGTGTCTCTGTCTCTGTGTCTGTCTCTGTCTCTGTCTCTCTGTCTCCCTGTCTCTGTCTCTCTTTCTCTGTCTCCCTGTCTCTGTGTCTCTGTCTCTGTGTCTCTGTCTCCCTGTCTCTGTGTCTCTGTCTCCCTGTCTCTGTGTCTCTGTCTCTGTGTCTCTGTGTCTCTGTCTCTCTGTCTCTGTGTCTCTCTCTCTGTGTCTCTGTCTCCCTGTCTCTGTGTCTCTGTCTCTGTGTCTCTGTCTCCCTGTCTCTGTCTCCCTGTCTCTGTGTCTCTGTTTCTGTGTCTCTGACTCCCTGTCTCTGTGTCTCTGTCTCTGTGTCTCTGTCTCTGTGTCTCTGTCTCCCTGTCTCTGTGTCTCTGTCTCTGTGTCTCTGTCTCCCTGTCTCTGTGTCTCTGTCTCTGTGTCTCTGTCTCTGTGTCTCTGTCTCTGTATCTATTTGTCTCTGTGCCTCTCCGTCTCTCTGCCTCTGTCTCTGTGTTTGGGTCTGTGTTTGGTCTCTGTGTCTCTCTGTCTCTGTGTGTCTCCGTCTCTGTGTCTCTCTGTCTCTGTGTCTCCATCTCTGTGTCTCTCTGTCTCTCTGCCTCTGTGTGTCTCTGTCTCTGTGTGTCTCTGTCTCTGTGTCTCTGTCTCCCTGTCTCTGTGTCTCTGTCTCTGTGTCTCTGTGTCTCTGTCTCTGTGTCTCTGTCTCTGTGTCTCTGTCTCTCTGTCTCTGTGTCTCTCTCTCTGTGTCTCTGTCTCCCTGTCTCTGTGTCTCTGTCTCTGTGTCTCTGTCTCCCTGTCTCTGTCTCCCTGTCTCTGTGTCTCTGTTTCTGTGTCTCTGACTCCCTGTCTCTGTGTCTCTGTCTCTGTGTCTCTGTCTCCCTGTCTCTGTGTCTCTGTCTCTGTGTCTCTGTCTCCCTGTCTCTGTGTCTCTGTCTCTGTGTCTCTGTCTCTGTGTCTCTGTCTCTGTATCTATTTGTCTCTGTGCCTCTCCGTCTCTCTGCCTCTGTCTCTGTGTTTGGGTCTGTGTTTGGTCTCTGTGTCTCTCTGTCTCTGTGTGTCTCCGTCTCTGTGTCTCTCTGTCTCTGTGTCTCCATCTCTGTGTCTCTCTGTCTCTCTGCCTCTGTGTGTCTCTGTCTCTGTGTGTCTCTGTCTCTGTGTCTCTGTGTCTCTGTCTCTGTGTCTCCCTGTCTCTGTGTCTCTGTCTCTGTGTGTCTCTGCCTCCGTGTCTCTGTGTCTCTGTCTCTGTGTCTCCCTGTCTCTGTGTCTCTGTCTCTGTGTGTCTCTGTCTCGGTGTCTCTCTGTCTCTGTGTGTCTCTGTCTCTGTGTATCTGTGACTCTGTTTCTCTGTCTCTTTCTCTGTGCCTCTCTGTCTAGCTGTCTCTCTGTGTCTCTGTCTCTGTCTCTGTCTCGCTGTCTCTCTGTGTCTCTGTCTCTGTCTCTCTGTCTCTGTGTCTCTGTCTCTGTGTTTGGGTCTCTGTGTTTGTGTCTCTGTGTCTCTCTGTCTCTGTGTCTCTGTCTCTGTGTCACTCTGTCTCTCTCTCTCTGTGTCTCTGTCTCTCTGTTTCTGTCTCTGTCTCTGTGTCTCTGTCTCTGTCTCTGTGTCTCTCTGTCTTTGTGTTTGGGTCTCTGTGCCTGTGTCTCTGTGTCTCTGTCTCTGCGTCTCTGTGTCTCTGTCTCTGTGTCTCTCTGTCTCTGTGTCTCTGTCTCTCTGTGTCTCTGTGTCTCTGTGTCTCTGTTTCTGTGTCTCTGTCTCTCTGTCTCTGTCTCTCTGTCTCTGTGACTCTGTCTCTGTGGTCTCTGTGTCTCTCTGTCTCTGTGTCTCTGTGTCTCTCTGTCTCTCTGTCTCTGTCTCTCTGTCTCTGTGTCTCTGTGTCTGTGTCTCTGTGTCTGTGTCTCTGTGTCTCTGTGTCTGTGTCTCTGTGTCTCTGTCTCTGCGTCTCTGTGTCTCTGTCTCTGTGTCTCTCTGTCTCTGTGTCTCTGTCTCTGTGTCTCTCTGTCTCTGTGTCTCTCTGTCTCTCTGTCTCTGTGTCTCTGTGTCTCTGTGTCTCTGTCTCTGTGTGTCTGTGTCTCTGTCTCTGTGTCTCTGTCTCTGTGTCTCTGTGTCTCTGTGTCTCTGTCTCTCTGTCTCTGTGTCTCTGTCTCTGTGTCTCTGTCTCTGTGTCTCTGTCTCTCTGTCTCTGTCTCTGTGTCTCTGTCTCTGTGTTTGGGTCTCTGTGTCTCTGTGTCTCTGTCTCTCTGTCGCTGTCTCTGTCTCTCTGTCTCTGTCTCTGTCTCTGTCTCTGTCTCTGTCTCTGTCTCTGTGTCTCTGTCTCTCTGTCTCTGTGTCTCTGTCTCTGTGTCTCTGTCTCTGTCTCTGTCTCTGTGTCTCTGTCTCTCTGTATCTGTGTCTCTGTCTCTGTCTCTGTCTCTCTGTCTCTGTGTCTCTGTCTCTGTGTCTCTGTCTCTGTGTCTCTGTCTCTCTGTCGCTGTCTCTGTCTCTCTGTCTCTGTCTCTGTCTCTGTGTCTCTGTCTCTCTGTCTCTGTGTCTCTGTGTCTCTGTCTCTGTCTCTGTCTCTCTGTCTCTGTGTCTCTGTCTCTGTGTCTCTGTCTCTCTGTCTCTGTGTCTCTGTCTCTGTGTCTCTGTCTCTGTGTCTCTGTCTCTGTGTCTCTGTCTCTGTCTCTGTCTCTGTGTCTCTGTATCTGTGTCTCTGTCTCTGTGTCTCTGTCTCTGTCTCTGTGTCTCTGTATCTGTGTCTCTGTCTCTGTCTCTGTGTCTCTGTCTCTGTGTCTCTGTATCTGTGTCTCTGTCTCTCTGTCTCTCTGTCTCTGTCTCTGTGTCTCTGTCCCTGTGTTTGGGTCTGTGTTTGGGTTTCTGTCTCTGTGTCTCTGTGTCTATCTGTCTCTGTGTCTCTCTCTGTCTCTGTGTCTCTATCTCTGTGTCTGTCTCTGTCTCTGTCTCTCTGTCTCTCTGTCTCTCTTTCGCTGTCTCCCTGTCTCCGTGTCTCTGTCTCTGTGTCTGTCTCTGTCTCTGTCTCTCTGTCTCCCTGTCTCTGTCTCTCTTTCTCTGTCTCCCTGTCTCTGTGTCTCTGTCTCTGTGTCTCTGTCTCCCTGTCTCTGTGTCTCTGTCTCTGTGTCTCTGTCTCTCTGTCTCTGTGTCTCTGTCTCTGTGTCTCTGTCTCTCTGTCTCTGTGTCTCTCTCTCTGTGTCTCTGTCTCCCTGTCTCTGTGTCTCTGTCTCTGTGTCTCTGTCTCCCTGTCTCTGTGTCTCTGTCTCTGTGTCTCTGTCTCCCTGTCTCTGTCTCCCTGTCTCTGTGTCTCTGTTTCTGTGTCTCTGACTCCCTGTCTCTGTGTCTCTGTCTCTGTGTCTCTGTCTCTGTGTCTCTGTCTCCCTGTCTCTGTGTCTCTGTCTCTGTGTCTCTGTCTCTCTGTCTCTGTGTCTCTGTCTCTGTGTCTCTGTCTCTGTGTCTCTGTCTCTGTATCTATTTGTCTCTGTGCCTCTCCGTCTCTCTGCCTCTGTCTCTGTGTTTGGGTCTGTGTTTGGTCTCTGTGTCTCTCTGTCTCTGTGTGTCTCCGTCTCTGTGTCTCTCTGTCTCTGTGTCTCCATCTCTGTGTCTCTCTGTTTCTCTGCCTCTGTGTGTCTCTGTCTCTGTGTGTCTCTGTCTCTGTGTCTCTGTGTCTCTGTCTCTGTGTCTCCCTGTCTCTGTGTCTCTGTCTCTGTGTGTCTCTGCCTCCGTGTCTCTGTGTCTCTGTCTCTGTGTCTCCCTGTCTCTGTGTCTCTGTCTCTGTGTGTCTCTGTCTCGGTGTCTCTCTGTCTCTGTGTGTCTCTGTCTCTGTGTGTCTGTGACTCTGTTTCTCTGTCTCTTTCTCTGTACCTCTCTGTCTAGCTGTCTCTCTGTGTCTCTGTCTCTGTCTCTGTCTCGCTGTCTCTCTGTGTCTCTGTCTCTGTCTCTCTGTCTCTGTGTCTCTGTCTCTGTGTTTGGGTCTCTGTGTTTGTGTCTCTGTGTCTCTCTGTCTCTGTGTCTCTGTCTCTGTGTCACTCTGTCTCTCTCTCTCTGTGTCTCTGTCTCTCTGTCTCTGTGTCTCTCTGTCTCTCTGTCTCTGTGTCTCTGTGTCTCTGTGTCTCTGTCTCTGTGTGTCTGTGTCTCTGTGTCTCTGTCTCTGGGTCTCTGTGTCTCTGTGTCTCTGTCTCTGTGTCTCTGTCTCTCTGTCTCTGTGTTTGGGTTTCTGTGTCTCTGTCTCTGTCTCTCTGTCTCTGTGTTTGGGTTTCTGTGTCTCTGTCTCTGTGTCTCTGTGTCTCTGTCTCTCTGTCTCTGTGTCTCTGTCTCTGTGTCTCTGTCTCTGTGTCTCTGTCTCTCTGTCTCTGTCTCTGTGTCTCTGTCTCTGTGTTTGGGTCTCTGTGTCTCTGTGTCTCTGTCTCTCTGTCGCTGTCTCTGTCTCTCTGTCTCTGTCTCTGTCTCTGTCTCTGTGTCTCTGTCTCCCTGTCTCTGTCTCTCTGTCTCTGTGTCTCTGTCTCTGTCTCTCTGTCTCTGTCTCTCTGTCTCTGTGTTTGGGTTTCTGTGTCTCTGTCTCTGTCTCTCTGTCTCTGTGTTTGGGTTTCTGTGTCTCTGTCTCTGTGTCTCTGTGTCTCTGTCTCTCTGTCTCTGTGTCTCTGTCTCTGTGTCTCTGTCTCTGTGTCTCTGTCTCTCTGTCTCTGTCTCTGTGTCTCTGTCTCTGTGTTTGGGTCTCTGTGTCTCTGTGTCTCTGTCTCTCTGTCGCTGTCTCTGTCTCTCTGTTTCTGTCTCTGTCTCTGTGTCTCTGTCTCTGTCTCTGTGTCTCTCTGTCTTTGTGTTTGGGTCTCTGTGCCTGTGTCTCTGTGTCTCTGTCTCTGCGTCTCTGTGTCTCTGTCTCTGTGTCTCTCTGTCTCTGTGTCTCTGTCTCTCTGTGTCTCTGTGTCTCTGTGTCTCTGTTTCTGTGTCTCTGTCTCTGTCTCTCTGTCTCTGTCTCTCTGTCTCTGTGACTCTGTCTCTGTGGTCTCTGTGTCTCTCTGTCTCTGTGTCTCTGTGTCTCTCTGTCTCTCTGTCTCTGTCTCTCTGTCTCTGTGTCTCTGTGTCTGTGTCTCTGTGTCTGTGTCTCTGTGTCTCTGTGTCTGTGTCTCTGTGTCTCTGTCTCTGCGTCTCTGTGTCTCTGTCTCTGTGTCTCTCTGTCTCTGTGTCTCTGTCTCTGTGTCTCTCTGTCTCTGTGTCTCTCTGTCTCTCTGTCTCTGTGTCTCTGTGTCTCTGTGTCTCTGTCTCTGTGTGTCTGTGTCTCTGTGTCTCTGTCTCTGTGTCTCTGTGTCTCTGTGTCTCTGTCTCTGTGTTTGGGTTTCTGTGTCTCTGTCTCTGTCTCTCTGTCTCTGTGTTTGGGTTTCTGTGTCTCTGTCTCTGTGTCTCTGTGTCTCTGTCTCTCTGTCTCTGTGTCTCTGTCTCTGTGTCTCTGTCTCTGTGTCTCTGTCTCTCTGTCTCTGTCTCTGTGTCTCTGTCTCTGTGTTTGGGTCTCTGTGTCTCTGTGTCTCTGTCTCTCTGTCGCTGTCTCTGTCTCTCTGTCTCTGTCTCTGTCTCTGTCTCTGTGTCTCTGTCTCCCTGTCTCTGTCTCTCTGTCTCTGTGTCTCTGTCTCTGTCTCTCTGTCTCTGTCTCTCTGTCTCTGTGTTTGGGTTTCTGTGTCTCTGTCTCTGTCTCTCTGTCTCTGTGTTTGGGTTTCTGTGTCTCTGTCTCTGTGTCTCTGTGTTTGGGTTTCTGTGTCTCTGTCTCTGTGTCTCTGTGTCTCTGTCTCTCTGTCTCTGTGTCTCTGTCTCTGTGTCTCTGTCTCTGTGTCTCTGTCTCTCTGTCTCTGTCTCTGTGTCTCTGTCTCTGTGTTTGGGTCTCTGTGTCTCTGTGTCTCTGTCTCTCTGTCGCTGTCTCTGTCTCTCTGTCTCTGTCTCTGTCTCTGTCTCTGTGTCTCTGTCTCTCTGTCTCTGTCTCTTTGTCTCTGTGTCTCTGTCTCTGTCTCTGTGTTTGGGTTTCTGTGTCTCTGTCTCTCTGTCTCTGTGTCTCTGTCTCTGTGTCTCTGTCTCTGTGTTTGGGTCTCTGTGTCTCTGTCTCTCTGTCTCTGTCTCTCTGTCTCTGTGTCTCTGTCTCTGTGTTTGGGTCTCTGTGTCTCTGTGTCTCTGTCTCTGTGTCTCTGTCTCTGTGTCTCTCTGTCTCTGTGTCTCTGTCTCTCTGTCTCTGTGTCTCTGTCTCTGTGTCTCTGTCTCTCTGTCTCTGTCTCTCTGTCTCTCTGTCTCTGTCTCTCTGTCTCTGTCTCTCTGTCTCTGTGTCTCTGTCTCTGTCTCTCTGTCTCTGTGTCTCTGTCTCTGTGTCTCTGTGTCTCTGTCTCTGTGTTTGGGTCTCTGTGTCTCTGTCTCTGTCTCTCTGTCTCTGTGTTTGGGTCTCTGTGTCTCTGTGTCTCTGTCTCTCTGTCTCTGTGTCTCTGTCTCTGTGTTTGGGTCTCTGTGTCTCTGTGTCTCTGTCTCTCTGTCTCTGTGTCTCTGTCTCTGTCTCTCTGTCTCTGTGTCTCTGTCTCTGTGTCTCTGTCTCTGTGTCTCTGTCTCTGTCTCTGTGTTTGGGTCTCTGTGTCTCTGTCTCTCTGTCGCTGTGTGTCTGTCTCTGTGTCTCTCTGTCTCTGTGTCTCTGTCTCTGTGTCTCTGTCTCTGTGTCTCTGTCTCTGTGTCTCTGTCTCTGTCTCTGTCTCTCTGTCTCTGTGTCTCTGTCTCTGTGTCTCTCTGTCTCTGTGTCTCTGTCTCTGTGTCTCTCTGTCGCTGTCTCTGTGTCTCTGTGTTTGGGTCCCTGTGTCTCCCTGTCTCTGTGTCTCTCTGTCTCTGTGTCTCTGTCTCTGTCTCTCTGTCTCTGTGTCTCTGTCTCTGTGTCTCTGTCTCTGTCTCTGTGTTTGGGTCTCTGTGTCTCTGTCTCTCTGTCGCTGTGTGTCTGTCTCTGTGTCTCTCTGTCTCTGTGTCTCTGTCTCTGTGTCTCTGTCTCTGTGTCTCTGTCTCTGTGTCTCTGTCTCTGTCTCTGTCTCTCTGTCTCTGTGTCTCTGTCTCTGTGTCTCTCTGTCTCTGTGTCTCTGTCTCTGTGTCTCTCTGTCGCTGTCTCTGTGTCTCTGTGTTTGGGTCCCTGTGTCTCTCTGTCTCTGTGTCTCTCTGTCTCTGTGTTTGGGTCTGTGTATCTCTCTGTCTCTGTCTCTGTGTCTCTGTACCTCTCTGCCTCTGTGTTTCTGTCTCTGTGCCTCTCTGTCTCTGTGTCTCTGTCTCTGTGTCTCTCTGTCTCTGTCTCTCTGTGTCTCTGTGTCTCTGTCTCTGTGTCTCTCTGTCTCTGTCTCTCTGTCTCTCTGTGTCTCTGTCTCTCTGTGTCTCTGTCTCTCTGTCTCTGTGTCTCTGTCTCTGACTCTGTGTCTCTCTGTCTCTGTGTCTCTGTCTCTCTGTCTCTCTGTCTCTGTCTCTCTGTCTCTGTGTGTCTGTCTCTGTGTTTGGGTTTCTGTGTCTCTGTCTCTCTGTCTCTGTCTCTGTGTGTCTGTCTCTGTGTTTGGGTCTCTGTGTCTCTGTGCCTCTGTCTCTGTCTCTCTGTCTCTGTGTCTCTGTCTCTGTGTTTGGGTTTCTGTGTCTCTGTCTCTGTCTCTCTGTCTCTGTGTCTCTGTCTCTGTGTTTGGGTTTCTGTGTCTCTGTCTCTGTCTCTCTGTCTCTGTGTCTCTGTCTCTGTGTTTCGGTTTCTGTGTCTCTGTCTCTGTCTCTCTGTCTCTGTGTTTGGGTTTCTGTGTCTCTGTCTCTGTCTCTCTGTCTCTGTGTCTCTGTCTCTCTGTCTCTGTGTCTCTGTCTCTGTGTTTGGGTTTCTGTGTCTCTGTCTCTGTCTCTCTGTCTCTGTGTTTGGGTTTCTGTGTCTCTGTCTCTGTCTCTCTGTCTCTGTCTCTCTGTCTCTGTCTCTGTGTCTCTGTCTCTGTGTCTGTCTCTGTGTTTGGGTCTCTGTGTCTCTGTGTCTCTGTGTCTCTGTCTCTCTGTCTCTGTCTCTGTGTTTGGGTTTCTGTGTCTCTGTCTCTCTGTCTCTGTGTCTCTGTCTCTCTGTCTCTGTCTCTGTGTTTGGGTTTCTGTGTCTCTGTATCTCTGTCTCTGTGTCTCTGTCTCTCTGTCTCTGTCTCTGTGTTTGGGTCTCTGTGTCTCTGTCTCTCTGTCTCTGTCTCTCTGTCTCTGTCTCTCTGTCTCTGTGTTTGGGTCTCTGTGTCTCTGTCTCTGTGTCTCTGTCTCTGTGTCTCTGTCTCTCTGTCTCTGTGTCTCTGTCTCTGTGTTTGGGTCTCTGTGTCTCTGTGTCTCTGTCTCTCTGTCTCTGTGTCTCTGTCTCTGTCTCTCTGTCTCTGTGTCTCTGTCTCTGTGTCTCTGTCTCTGTGTCTCTCTGTCTCTGTGTCTCTGTCTCTGTCTCTGTGTCTCTGTGTCTCTGTCTCTGTGTCTTTCTGTCTCTGTGTCTCTGTCTCTGTGTCTCTCTGTCTCTGTGTCTCTGTCTCTGTGTCTCTCTGTCTCTGTGTCTCTCTGTCTCTGTCTCTCTGTCTCTGTGTCTCTCTGTCTCTGTGTCTCTGTCTCTGTGTCTCTCTGTCGCTGTCTCTGTGTCTCTGTGTTTGGGTCCCTGTGTCTCTCTGTCTCTGTGTCTCTCTGTCTCTGTGTTTGGGTCCCTGTGTCTCTCTGTCTCTGTGTCTCTCTGTCTCTGCGTTTGGGTCTGTGTATCTCTCTGTCTCTGTCTCTGTGTGTCTCTGTACCTCTCTGCCTCTGTGTCTCTGTCTCTGCCTCTCTGTCTCTGTCTCTGTGCCTCTCTGTCTCTGTGTCTCTGTCTCTGTGTCTCTCTGTCTCTGTCTCTCTGTGTCTCTGTGTCTCTGTCTCTCTGTGTCTCTGTGTCTCTGTCTCTGTGTCTCTCTGTCTCTCTGTCTCTGTCTCTCTGTCTCTATGTGTCTCTGTCTCTCTGTGTCTCTGTCTCTCTGTCTCTGTGTCTCTGTCTCTGACTCTGTGTTTCTGTGTCTCTGTCTCTGTGTCTCTGTCTCTGTGTCTCTCTGTCTCTCTGTCTCTGTGTCTCTGTGTCTCTGTCTCTCTGTCTCTCTGTCTCTGTCTCTCTGTCTCTGTGTGTCTGTCTCTGTGTTTGGGTTTCTGTGTCTCTGTCTCTCTGTCTCTGTCTCTGTGTGTCTGTCTCTGTGTTTGGGTCTCTGTGTCTCTGTGTCTCTGTCTCTCTGTCTCTGTCTCTCTGTCTCTGTGTTTGGGTTTCTGTGTCTCTGTCTCTGTCTCTCTGTCTCTCTGTCTCTCTGTCTCTGTGTTTGGGTTTCTGTGTCTCTGTCTCTGTCTCTCTGTCTCTGTGTTTGGGTTTCTGTGTCTCTGTCTCTGTCTCTCTGTCTCTGTCTCTCTGTCTCTGTGTCTCTGTCTCTGTGTCTCTGTCTCTCTGTCTCTGTCTCTGTGTTTGGGTTTCTGTGTCTCTGTCTCTGTGTTTGGGTCTCTGTGTCTCTGTGTCTCTGTCTCTGTGTTTGGGTCTCTGTGTCTCTGTCTCTCTGTCTCTGTCTCTGTGTTTGGGTTTCTGTGTCTCTGTCTCTCTGTCTCTGTGCCTCTGTCTCTGTGTCTCTGTCTCTCTGTCTCTGTCTCTCTGTCTCTGTGTCTCTGTCTCTGTGTTTGGGTCTCTGTGTCTCTATGTCTCTGTCTCTGTGTCTCTGTCTCTCTGTCTCTGTCTCTGTGTTTGGGTCTCTGTGTCTCTGTCTCTCTGTCTCTGTCTCTCTGTCTCTGTCTCTCTGTCTCTGTGTTTGGGTCTCTGTGTCTCTATGTCTCTGTCTCTGTGTCTCTGTCTCTGTGTCTCTCTGTCTCTGTGTCTCTGTCTCTCTGTCTCTGTGTCTCTGTCTCTGTGTCTCTGTGTCTCTGTCTCTCTGTCTCTGTGTCTCTGTGTCTCTGTCTCTCTGTCTCTGTCTCTCTGTCTCTGTCTCTCTGTCTCTGTCTCTCTGTCTCTCTGTCTCTGTCTCTCTGTCTCTGTGTCTCTCTGTCTCTGTCTCTCTGTCTCTGTCTCTCTGTCTCTGTGTCTCTGTCTCTGTGTCTCTGTCTCTCTGTCTCTGTCTCTCTGTCTCTGTGTCTCTGTCTCTGTCTCTGTCTCTCTGTCTCTGTGTCTCTGTCTCTGTGTCTCTGTCTCTCTGTCTCTGTGTCTCTGTCTCTGTGTCTCTGTCTCTGTGTTTGGGTCTCTGTGTCTCTGTCTCTCTGTCGCTGTGTGTCTGTCTCTGTGTCTCTCTGTCTCTGTGTCTCTGTCTCTGTGTCTCTGTGTCTCTGTCTCTGTGTCTTTCTGTCTCTGTGTCTCTGTCTCTGTGTCTCTCTGTCTCTGTGTCTCTGTCTCTGTGTCTCTCTGTCTCTGTGTCTCTCTGTCTCTGTCTCTCTGTCTCTGTGTCTCTCTGTCTCTGTGTCTCTGTCTCTGTGTCTCTCTGTCGCTGTCTCTGTGTCTCTGTGTTTGGGTCCCTGTGTCTCTCTGTCTCTGTGTCTCTCTGTCTCTGTGTTTGGGTCTGTGTATCTCTCTGTCTCTGTCTCTGTGTGTCTCTGTACCTCTCTGCCTCTGTGTCTCTGTCTCTGCCTCTCTGTCTCTGTTTCTGTGCCTCTCTGTCTCTGTGTCTCTGTCTCTGCCTCTCTGTCTCTGTGTCTCTCTGTCTCTCTGTCTCTGTCTCTCTGTCTCTCTGTGTCTCTGTCTCTCTGTGTCTCTGTCTCTCTGTCTCTGTGTCTCTGTCTCTGACTCTGTGTCTCTGTGTCTCTGTGTCTCTGTCTCTCTGTGTCTCTGTCTCTCTGTGTCTCTGTGTCTCTGTCTCTCCGTCTCTATGTGTCTCTGTCTCTGTATCTCTGTCTTTGTGTCACTTTGGTAGGAAGAATAGAGGCATGGACTGTTGAGTCGGTAGTTAGGAAGGCAAATGCAATGTTGGCATTTATTTCGAGAGGACTAGAATATAAAAGCAGGGATGTGCTGCTGAGGCTTTATAAGGCTCTGGTGTTTAGAATATTGTGAGCAATTTTGGGCCCCGTATCTCAGGAAGGATGTGCTGGCCCTGGAGAGAGTCCAGAGGAGGATCACGAGAACGATCCCAGGAATGAAAGGCTTAACATATGAGGAAGGTTTGAGGACTCTGGGTCTATACTCGATGGAGTTTAGAAGGATGAGGGGGATCTGATTGAAACTTACAGAATACTGAAAGGCCTGGATAGAGTGGGACGTGGGGAAGATGTTTCCATTAGTAGGAGAGACTAGGACCCGAGGGCACAGCCTCAGAGTAAAGGGAAGACCTTTGAGAACAGAGATGAGGAGAAACTTCTTTAGCCAGAGAGTGGTGAATCTATGGAATTCATTGCCACAGAAGGCTGTGGAG